>NW_023270777.1:6144538-6364192 GCF_011800145.1 Mirounga leonina | reverse complement strand
TCTCTTCTCTTTTCTTTCTTTCTTTCTTTCTTTCGATTCATTTATTTATTTGAGGTGGGGGGAAGGGGTGGAGGAGAGAGAGTCTTAAGCAGACTCTGTGCTGAGCGTGGAGCCTGAGGTGAAGCTTGATCTCATGACCCTGGGATCACAAGCTGAGCCGAAACCAAGAGTTGGGTGCTTCACCGACTGCGCCCCCCCAGGCACCCCAAGCCTGTATTCTTAATTGCTTTTCTACACTACCTTGCATAAAGATAGCAGTCTCCTTCGCTGACTGCCTGCTGTATGCCAGTCCCTCTTGGTGCTTTATATATGCTGTAGGAAATTCCTGGGAGATATTTGCCCATGTTTTCACTCCTAATCCCCTTAAGCACGTTCTCCCCCCCCTTAAGCAACATGGCCGTCCATCCTTAGTGCTTCAGGGAATGGAAAACCAGCAAAACGCAGGTAACAGAGGAGTCATATTTTTAGCTTTTGAATCCCAAATCCCAGGCTCCAGGCATAAACCAAAGACTTGGGAGATCGGACGAAAACCTGGGAAACTTTTTCTCCAGAGCAGATTCAAATTTGGGGACTATTCAAATTTGGGGAGCTGGAGAGCCACAGAAGCCAAGAAAACCGATACGATGGTGGGGGTCCCCGAGAGGGTGCACTGAGCACTTCCCACCTGTCCTGAAGCCCATCATCCCCTAAGCGGGGCAACCATGGAGCAGCCAGATAGGACCAAGGATGGAAGATCAGATGGTCCTATGTCCTATGTCCTCCCTTGCATTTGAATGAGGACATCCTGAACTGACCAAGTTTACTCTGCCAGATCAGGGCTCAAAATAGAAATTAAGTAGACTTATAGAAGAATAAGGAAAATGGCATTTCATACACAGCTGAATATGGGTCTGTGTGTACCCCCCGCACACACATTTTCTATAAGCTACCACAGTGACCCTACAGAGTCATTTCTCATTATCCCTGTATTATAGCATTTGAATACAGAACGGAAAAAGTATTTGCCAAGGGGCCACAGCCAATAAGTAGAGGCAGAAAAGTAGAAATGAAACAAATGAAGGACAAAGAAAAGTCGTTAAGTGTAGGTCAGGTCTGTAAGCACAGCACTGAGTTACAACCATCCCCGTAAAGAACATTTCTCTTTCTCCTCCAGGAAAAGCGAGCATTTTCTCAGGATATACTTACATTTTATTCAGCGGACTAGTCCTTCCCTTGATCCTTTTCCCCGAAGCCCTAGCTTGGGGCCGGACGCTGTGAGAATGTAGCCAGCCTCCACAAAGGAGTTAATTCAACTGAGGGGTGGCCGTGAAAATATTGCATGTGGACCAGAATTCTATCATGGAAGTTATGCTTCGTGACAAATACGTTATGAATGACTGCTCATAAAACCATGCCAATACGTATGCTATCAGCGCATTCAATTATTTTAACCTGCTGTGAACTCGCCTGTGATAAATCATGGGAAAACTAAAGAGATCTATCTTTAGTCACTGCACTGTGTCACTCGCTCAAGTCATTCTCGGCTCTAAAAATACAATTTATATCATCGGATTCCTGAAATTCTTTCAGTGCTTACATTCTGATTTAAGTGGCATTAAAGCTAGGGCAATTAAGCTGAGAAGTCCAAGGCTACCGACCAACGTTCCCCCCGGGTATTAGCTATCAGATTGAGTCCACTGTTTATCAGACTTGCACAAGGGTGCAGTATGAAGGCAGCCTCTGGTTTGTGGGAGAGGCTTGGGATTCTCAGCCTGAAAATGGATCTTTCCAAGAAAGCGTGGACAAGACTTTTGGTGGGACTAATCCAGAGAGAAGTGATTGGAACATTTAATGTTCAATTGGGAATGTTTTGGGAAGGGATGCGGGGATCGTTCATATTTATGCTGGACTCAGGTATAAACCAGGGCTGTTTTGCTCACATGGACATGGATTCTCATCATGGACAAATACTGGAGGAAAAGTTTGCCCCTCCTTCATGTTTAAAGGCAGCTTCCCGACCCCTTTCTCCATGCATCATCTAGAGAAAGAAGTGGGTCCTTGTGCTACTTTTTCCCGTGGTCCGGATGGTACCAACCTAATGCTGAGGTCCCAGCATCTCCTTCAGAGTCTTGGGGGGAAACCTGAGTTGCTGTTGCTTGAACAAGTTATAGCACCTCTGTTTGTATGCAGGGAAGGAGAGGAGCAGCATAGGTTTGACTCTGTTGCTTTTATAAGTAAAGGGGTTACCAAATTTGGGACATGAAGTAGCGTTATAGTGAGAAAAGTTCTTGCTGGGTTCCATCTGTGGGTCTCAGCCCAGGCTATACATTAGAATCACCTGGAGAACTTCAAAAGCATACCCATGTCTTAGCCCATCCCAAGAGATTTTATTTCCTTAGTCTTAGGTGGGGGGCCCCAGGGACTTCTGATGTTCAGCCTGGGCTGAGCACTATGTGACTGGTCCATTTCTGAGTCTCCAGTGACTTTGATCCAGCAGACTCCATGATGCTCTCAGCTTTGGGGAACATGGAACAGAAGGAGCAAGAGTAACCCATTCCCATTGGCATCGGCCTGCTACCATTGGTATTGTTCTGATATAATGTTTCCTAGGATGCTTTGTGGAGGTTTTCTACCCTTGTCACATGGCTGGGGACAAACCAGAAGTAAAACACATGATTTTCACTCATTCCTTCCTAGGAGGACAGAGTGGATGGCTCAGCATCAGGAAAAGGGGCTTTAGTAAGTCTTCGTACTTAGCTGCATAGCTGATGTCCCCAACATTGTGATGTGATTTAAAGTAAACATATATAAAGCTCTTCCCAAGGTTCAGGCTGATGCCGTGTGTCGGCCATGGTCAGATCTTGAACCCGACGAGGCTTTCTCGGTCAAAGACGCACCCCACTATGGATACACGTCTCCCATAAGCCTTTGGGATACTGCCTCTGACATAACTGACTTGAGAAACAATTATGGATGTAAAAACACTATTAATGAGAAAAATCCTCCTCACCAGCCGTGTTCCAGGGATTTCTGGATTTGATTACCCGCATTTCGATGCTTGACGATTCGACTGGTATTTAATGCTTTCTCATTTTTCCTGATAGGGACCGAGAGGCACGTTATGTTCTCTCTCCCATTTGGCATCTCAACAAAGGCCAGCAATAAAAACCTCCACTTGTGTAATAAACTGTTGTACAATCTACTGCTTATGAACAAGGTCTCTGAAAATGTGCAACCTTTCTGCACGTTAAACACAAAACAGATGGAGGGTTGAAAATAACTTTCCTCTTCAGGGGAGGGGAAAGGCGAAGAGGAGCGAGCCACACTCAGAGTCGGAGTCCTACTAAAGTTACTAAAGGCAGAGGCTGAACTCTCTGTTCCATGCTGTCAGGGCTGCCAAACCTCAGGGACCCATGACGTGGGGGGAAGGGGCACTGCAGGGGAAAGGTGTGTCTGGTGGCCGAGAGTCAAGCAGGCTGACCTGCTGTTTGCTAGCCAGGTAAACTAGGCAATGCCATGGATCCCTTTGAGCTTGCTTTGCAAGCCTCATGTTTTAAAATGGGGATGGCTGTGAGCCCTATTCCCCAAGCACAGCAGAAAATGGAGTGGCTGGGAATACACCTCCACTTGTAGTTGTACATTTGCTTTTGTTTCTTTATTGGTTTTGTGTGTGTGCTTATATGTGATATATATAGAAAAGTGAGGGGACAAAAGAAAGGATAGTGCCAAGAAGTTATAAATGATGTTGGTGAACACGTATGCATGCATTAATCTATGTCTATGCATTTTCCTATGCTCTGCCATGTTTTAGGGGAAAAAGAGTGGCAATTTATAACACAGTGCTTGATAGCATAGGGTTTTATTTGTGGGAATGACTGGGGTTCAGTTATTAAATGAAACCGAAACTTTATTTCAGAGGAGAAGAGCCACCTTCCATTTGTACCCTGCCCTCTCCCGCTCCCCCTCAGAGCAGTAGACGCGCCCACCCTAGGGTAAAGTGTGGGGTCTGAATTGTAGGCATTAAGTCTTCCAGAAAACGGGATGAAATCACGTTGAAAACACAGGAGGTTTTCCCTTGCATACAGAGTCTCAGGGAGCTCTGAACGAGGAGGCGGCTGCCAAAGAAGTAAGATCTGGGAGGAAGAGGGGACTTCTAACTGGTTTTATGTGTCAGGATCCAGTCAGGAAAACAGAAACCACGCTAGCAACTTCCAACAGACGGGATCCAGCAGGGAGGATGATTACTCAGGGGCTGGGAGACTGACAGGACCAAAGGACCCTTGGGGAGACAGCTGCCCCTCAGGAGCCCATGTGACAGAAGAAAGGAGATGCAAGTTGCCGAGGAAAAGGTGCTCAGACCTCTGAGGAAGGGGCACAGCCGCTGCTGATGGTCCCTAAAGAGAGGCAAAGGAAGGTTCTGGAAGTGCTCTGCCAGAAGCTCCCTTCCCCTCCTCCTGGGTCCATTCTCTCTCCAGCACCACCTGTCGGCAGAACTCAGCCAGACATCAGGTCAGCTCGGGAAGAGAGCAGGTTGCAGGAGGAGGGGCGGACAGGGAGTGGAGAGACCACAGGGGCACTGCCAGGGGCTGGGTGGAGACTCCCCCGAGGAAGAACGGTGGTCAATCCTCACCTGAGTCTAACGGATTCTTGAACAGGAGGACAGTAAGTGGCAGAGAAATAGCAAAGATTGCAGAGCCAGAGGTAGGGCTTTGCCTACAATTTGCATATCCCCCCCAAGTGTCCCGATGTCCTTCTCTGCTGTGATTAGCTGCCTCACACGAATCAGTCAGAGGACTGGAGCCAGAAACTGTATTTCCTATATATACTTAATATGCGCTATCTTTGCCCCCAAGTATATGGATTTGTTTAATCATCCTGTGCCCCAGGGCAGGGGGTGGGGGGATGGGATCCAGACCATTTTTATTTATCTCGACTTAAGGGAATGACAAGGTCACCTCCTAATTAGCTGCAAGGCCAGGAGTTGCATGTTGCTCTTGCAACCTTGCTAGAAGAACCGAGGAGTTTCTTGGTTTTAACCTTGACTTTGACAACATTTTCAGACATGAGAAAACAGCGCTCGTGCTGTATTCGTAGGTGTCTTTAACCAAAGGGACTCTCTTGCGAAGTCCCCGGGGCAGTGTCCAGATACCACCCTGATTCTCCTTTGCTTTGCAAATGCTGTGTTCTCTACAGTGGAGTGTTCCTCTCCTCGCTACCCGGCAAATGCTGGAGGTGCATTTTAAGTGGGGTATAAGGTATAAAGCCAGCAAGTAAGGAAAGGTCCCAGAGAGATGAAATTGCCTTGGAAAATGTCTTCAGCTTCCTGTAAAATAGTGATACACCCTCTTAAGACTAGCAATGCCAGCTTCTTCCAGAGTGACAACAACCTCAGTTACTTTTTTTGGGTCCTTGATGACATGGTTGACCTGCAATCGTGGGACAGGTTGGACCACACACTGGCATTTTTAAACTCTGGAATCATTCTCAAGACATGCCCACACTGCTGCTCGGTGGGCATTTTCTGGGTGTTGTGGCAGGTAACTCTCTTGCATATTCACCTCGTCTCTCTCCTCTTCCCTTGCGGCACCACTCCCTTGATCCTCTCCACTGGGGCTCACCTGGTGGGGCTCCTGTAGATCAAGTACCTCCCCACCATCCTCAAAATGAATTTTACTCACTGATGAAGACATGGTGGCCCACCAAGAAGGATTCACAGTCAACACGGGGTGGAAGACACACTGGAAAAGCACTACGTGCAAAAGGATGCTGGCCTGAATGTTAAAAAGCCAAGTTCAAGTACCACGAGGCACTCACTGACTGTGTGTTTTTGGAAAAGCCACCGAAACTCTTTGAACCTTAGATTCTTTGTTGGAGGAATGGTTCCCCAACCCACAGGATGGTGTGGGGATCGAATAAGAACTAGTATACTATAAGCACTTTGAAAATTACAACCATTTTACAAATATAGGATAGGTTTTAGTCTTTTCTTTACCTGCCACCAAAGTTTCTTTCTTTTTTTTTTTTTTTTAAGATTTTATTTATTTATTTGACAGAGAGACAGCGAGAGCAGGAACATGAGCAGGGGGAGTGGGAGAGGGAGAAGCAGGCTCCCCGCCAAGCAGGGAGCCTGATGCGGGGCTTGATCCCAGGACCCTGGGACCATGACCTGAGCCGAAGGCAGATGCTTAACAACTGAGCCACCCAGGCGCCCCGCCACAAAAGTTTCTTTATATGATCACTCATCCATAAAAATGTGGCTTATTTAAAAATATGCCTGCCTTTCTAGTGCATACTAATAGACATGGGCCAGAATGAAAAAGTACCTATAACATGATTCTACTCACATGACCTTCTGGAAAAGGCAACACTGCAGGGATGGAGAACCTTGTATCGATTGCCAGGGCCTTGGGGAAGGGGGAGTAGCTGATCACAAAGGGGGTGCACGGGGGAATCTTTAAGGTGGTGGAACCATTATGTATGGTACTGGAGGGGGGATTAAAAGACACTGTGCATTTGTCAAAACCCATAACACTGTACAGGACAAAAAGTAAATTTTAATGTATGCAAAGTCAAATAAAATAAAGTCATAAAATAAAATACAAAACCCAGCAATGAGGAGTCAGAGGGCCCCAGGATGGAATGTGGATTGTGACAGAAGAATGTAACTGGGGTACAAATGCATGACATCACCTCACTGGCCTAGATGGGGGCAGGAGAGGAGTTGTCATAAGTCACCATGGAAAATAGTATTTTGACTGAAAACCTGAAGGCTAAAGACTAAAGCCACTATACACCAACCTGCGCTCTAGCTGATAATATTGTTTCTCATGGAGCAAGTGGTTAATGATTCTGAAACTGTGTCATGGGTATCCTGGACTGGACTAATAAGTAAATGGATGGTGGACGGGTGGGGCCAGTTTTCCCCACTGCTGGAGAGAGAGATAGTCAGAAAGCAAGGAGAAGGGGAAGCTAGAATGAAGCAAGTGGTACTGGGTTAGAGTTGGAGACTCTGCTATGAATTCAAGTGTAGCTTAATATAGATGCAGATGGATACACACAGAAATGATCATAGACGTGTCTATGCGTGAGTTGGTGTACCTATTAGGTCTGTGCACTGAGAGAGCCTAGAAGCAGTAATCTCCTACCAGCAATGACCATACCAAGTGCCCAGATCTGTTATTATTTTCCCATCCAGGAACCAGGGTTCCTCAGGGAAACGGTTGATCTTAGGGCACCTTGTAGAATTGATTCTGGGGGTGCCTGAGTGGCTCAGTCGGTTAAGCGACTGCCTTCAGCTCAGGTCATGATCCTGGACTCCCAGGATCGAGTCCCGCATCGGGCTCTCTGCTCAGCAGGGAGTCTGCTTCTCCCTCTGACCCTCTCCCCTCTCATGCTCTCTCTCTCTCTCAAATAAATAAATCTTTAAAGAAAAAAAAAGAATTGATTCTGGAGCATCTTATAGAGCCAGAAAATAAGGAAATGCTCAAAAAAGCAAAAGGATGGGGGCATGTCATAGGAACACAGGAGTCAACCTGAAAGAGCTCCCAGAGAGTGAAGCTGGAACAATTTTAGCAACAAAAGAAATAATCTAACACTTGATTATAATCCTCAAATAAAATAAATATCCATGAGTTCATGCTGATCTAAATAAGGAAGGGAAAGGGAGGATGGGGAGGGGAGGAAGGAAGAGAGGAAAAGAAAGAAAGAAGGAGACATATCCTCCTTGAAGAAGAATTATGAATGGTTTGTATAGATACCTCTTCAGGAGGTGACATGCTTCCAAAGAGTAGCGGAAGCAGAAGCAAAGGGGTGAGCAATGTAACTTCCCAGTGTAGAAACCTGCCAAACACTACCTTGGCCAGATGATCAAAGTTAATATGACCAGTGTTAAGTCATGATAGCATATACCTCTGATAATGATAACATACAAAGAGCACTTCACCTCTATGGCATCCTTCCTCAAAGCCTGTAACCCCAGTCCAACTATGAGGAAAAAAGAAAACAAAACAAAACAAAATGAAAAAAACAGACAAACTCAAGTTGAGGAAAATTCTCCAAAATATCTGATCAGTACTCCTTAAAACTATCTAGGTCATAAAAAACAAAGGAAAACGAAGAAATTGTCAGAGACAAGAGGAGATTGAGGGGACACAATGACTACATGTAATGTGGTATCTTGGAGCAGAGAAAGGACATTTGTGGAAAAACTAGTGAAATCTGAATAAAGTATGGAGTGTAATTCACATGAATGTACCAGTGTTGGTTTCTTGGTTATGACAAATGTACCACGGCAATAAAAGATGTTAACAGCAAGGAAAACTGGGTGGAAGGTATACAGGAACTCTCTGTACCATCTTGCAATTTTTCTATAAATCGAAAGCTATCCAAAATAAAACATGTATTACAACACCATTTACAAAAATATTTCAAAATGTGAAATAGCTAGGGATAAACTTAACAAAAGATGTGTTAGATCTCTACCTGGCAAACTATAAAATCTTGCTAAGAGATACTGAGGATTATCCAAATAACCACAAAGACATACCGTATTCATGGAAGGCTCAATCCTGTCACATGGCAATTCTCCTGTACCTGTTCTGTAGATCCAAGCAGGCTTTTTTTTTCTTTTGCTACAAATTGAGAATATATTTATAAAATTTATATGGATATGCCAAGTAACCCAAAACAACTATGAAAAAGAAATATAAAACAGAGTTGGAGCACTTACTCTACCTGACTTCAGGATTCACTCTCAAGTGACTAGAATCAAGACTATGTCATGGCAAAAGGATAGACAAACAGATCATTGGAACAGAGCAGACCCACTTATGTACAGTTAAATAATTTTTTACAAAAACTCCAAAGCAATTCAAGGAGAAAAGGAAAGTTGCATCAACAAATAATGTTGGAACAACTTGAATTTTATATGGTTGAAAAGAGCTTCAATGCCTATCTCACAATGTATCACAAATTAATTTGAGATGGATCACAGATCTGAAGGTAAAAACTGTAACCATAAAGCTTCTAGACGAAAACCTAAGGGAAAAAAATCTTTTCAACCTAGAGATAGAAAGATTTCTTAGAGAGAACACAGAATGCACTAACCATTAAAAAATGATAAATTGGACCTCATCAAAAATTTAAAACTTCGGCTCATCAAAGAAACCATTAAGAAAATTAATGGAGAAGCCATGGATTGGAAGAACGTATTCCCAACACATATTTCATTAAGGGCCTGTATCCACAATATATAAAAACTTTTACAACTCAATAATAAAACACAAATAACCTAATAAAAATGAACAAAAGATCTGAGCAGATACTGAATAAAAGGCATAAGAATGGACAAAAGTACATGAAAAAGCTCTCTTGTTACTGTCAGGGATTTGGAGAATGCCAAGTGAAACCACAAGATTGTACTATACCCACACCTCCGAACAGCTAAAATGATAACGACTGGCCACACCAAACACCGGAGGATGTGGGGTCACTGGAATTCCCATACTTTGCTTGTGGGAGAGTAAGCTTGAAAATCCCTTTGAAAATTGTTTGGAAGTTTTTGGGGCACCTGGATGGCACAGTTAGTTAAGTGCCCCACTTCTGGTTTCAGCTCAGGTGGTGATCTTAGGGTCGTGGGATCAAGCCCCATGTTGGGCTCTGTCCTCAGCGTGGAGTCTGCTTGAGACTCTCCCTCTTCATCTGCCTTCTCCCCTCTCTAAAATAAAATAAATCTTAAAAAAAGAATATTGTTTGGAGGTTTTTAAAAAATATACCTGTATCTTGTGATCCAGAAATCCCACTTGTAGGTACAGATGTCCTTGACTTAGGATGGTTTGACTTACCAATGTTTTGACTTCTATCAAGTTGAGAAAGAAAGATCTGTATTTACCAAAAGAAATGAAAACACATGTCCACAAAAAGCCTTGTGCAAGGCTATTCAGAGCAACTTTATTTATAATAGCCCCAGACTGAAAACATCTCATCCTCATCAGTCTGAGAATGAATGCATAATACGATGGAATATCCCTACTGATATATGTGGCTGTGTGAATCTTACAGACATTGTACTGAGTGAAAAGCCAGATGAGTGGTTGCCTCTGGGGATGAATGACTGGAAAGGGGCACAAGGGATTTTCTGCATAAAATAAATAATTATATCTTGATAGGAAGCAGGGTCACTCAGGTGTATACATTTGTCAAAACTGATTGAAATTATACGCATTTTACTGTACATGAATTATACCTCATCAGAAAAAAACCTACACAAATTACAAGAATGCTACAACAATGTAAAAAGGATACAAATTCAATGATATGTCAAAGATGATATGGTAAAAAAAATAAAAGAGAAAAAAAAAAAAGAATTCCAGGGGATAAATTAAGTGCCAAAATTGCACAAATACAGAATTCATAAATTTAGTAGAAATAGTTCAAACTGAAGTATTTGAATAACCGATTACTAACTCAAAGGAAAGGACGGAAACAATGACAATGAGAACAGAGAGGAAAGGCAAAGATAATAAAGCATTTTGAAAGGTAATGATCAGTATGAGCTCATATACCACAGCTGCCCACAATCCAGACTTGGGGGTCACAAATAATTACAAGCCCTCCCTACTGTCACTTCTTGCATCCCACTCTGACCTATCTATTCAGGGCACCTGGTACACTGACCTCCACATTTTCCCACCTCACCAGGACCTCCACTTCAGGAGGACCTATAGTCACAGTTCTCACCCCTTTGATGTTCTACTTCCTTCTTACACCTCCTTAGAGTTCTTTGTTAAGTTCTTTGTTCACCAAGAAGCACGAGGCGAGTCTGACCTTGCACAGAAATAACCATTGCAAACATGGCTACAAGCAGGTGAGGATCAAGGGAAAATGACCTGGGGCCCCAGAGGCATCAGCTATATTCCCAAAATTTTCTGTTTACTTCTTCTAATTTCTCTTACCACCACTCTATTTAGACAAAAGACACATGAAAGTTATAACAGGACACCATTTGCAATTTTTACCAACATGTTTTGAAAACTTAGAAGAAACTGACAATTTTCAAAATACCTTATCAAAATTGTCTCAAGAAACAGTAAAAAAAAAACAACCACAAACTGAAAAAGGCCAAAACCACAGGCAGAAAATAATTACATGTATAAAGTTAGTAAAAAAGAAAATCTATCTTTTAAATAGGTATCAGGCTTAGGTAATCTTATAGGTATGTTTTATAAACCTTCAAGGAATAGATAATTCCAATGTTACAGAAACAACTCATGAACGAAATAAATGATGAAAGGTTTTATTTTCCAAAGCTAATATAACCGAGACCAAAGTTAGACACAGAGACTATAAGAAAAACATAGGCTAAATTCTCTTATGAACCTTCTTGTAAAACTCCTAAAGAAATGATAGCAAATCAATTCCAACAGAATATTGAAAAAATAATGTTGCACAACGAAGTAATGTCTATTCCAGGGAAGCAAGAACAAATTTTCCTACAAAGAAATCTATACAGAGTATTAACAGATAAAAGGAGAAAAATAATTTTATTATCTCAAAAGATACTAAAAAGAATTTGATAAAACTTGACACCAATTCATGATTTTATAAAAACTATTCAAAAAATAAAAGCAAAATAAAATTTTCTTAATTAGATTATGAGTATCTTCTCAAAATCAATAGCTGACATATTCTTTATGGTGCAAAATTAAAGCAGTATTAAAATCTAAAGCTTACATTTGTTGCTGTTATTCAGCATTATTCAGCCAATGCAATATGAAAAGAAACAGAAATAGGGACAATAAATACTGGGATGAAAGACGTGAGCGGTTTTAATTATAGATCACTTCCCCAAAAAGTCATAATTTCAGAATAGAAGGCTCCAGCAAGTTTGCAAGATGCAAGATCAACATACAAAAATCAATGGGTTTCCTAAACTTCACAATTAATTCATTAGAAAAGTGTAATGAAAAGTAAATAAATATAAAAGTGAAAACTATATTTTAAAAAAGCTCTAGGTTTATGAATTAAGCTGCATGTGAGGGCTCTATCTAGTCATTCTGCTCAAAGTTCAGTTCAAGACCTTGTGCACAAAGGCAGGGTAGCTGGACTAGTGAACAGTGTGGGGACCCTGGAAAAATGAAAAACAAAAAAAGCAAAACCCACAATAGTTTCTAATAGGCTCTATCACAAATCCAATGCCTGATGTAGGATAATTCATTTATTCTCACTTTGTAGTTCTGCATTTTAAAATCCTAATGAATTTTTCTTCATTTTGCTTATAGTAATGCTTATTGACTCAAAACTTTGTTGTAACAGAATTTATAGTTTTCTTGTGGATAAAAAAAGATTTAGGGGAATTTAGGATTGAAGTGGTTCTCTGAAAACCCATATAGGCATTTTTATAATGATAAACAAATAAAGCAAATATTTAAAATAAGAGAATCGGGGTGCCTGAGTGGCTAAGTCATTAAGCATCTGCCTTTGGCCCAGGTCATGATCCTAGAGTCCCGAGATTAAGTCCCATATTGGGCTCCCTGCTCAGCGGAGAGTCTGCTTCTCCCTCTGACCCTCACCCTGCTTGTGCTCTCTCTCTCAAATAAATAAAATCTTTAAAAAAAATTAAGAGAATAAATGGCATTTCACAGATTTTAAGTTAATGATAATGAGGATTGTAAACTGAACTTAACTCATCCCTTGCTTCAGATTTTAAAAAGACTTCCATCCACACAATTTTAACAAGAACTTGCAAGCTGGTGCAACCACTCTGGAAAACAGTATGGAGGTTCCTCAAAAAGTTGAAAATAGAGCTACCATATGATCCAGCAATTGCACTACTGGGTATTTACCCCAAAGATACAAATGTAGGGATCTGAAGGAGTACATGCTCCCCGATGTCTATAGCAGCAATGTCTAATTGGCACAATAGCCAAACTGTGGAAAGAGCCAAGATGTCCATCGACAGATGAATGGGTAATGAAGATGTGGTATATATATACAATGGAATATTATGCAGCCATCAAAAGGAATGAGATCTTGCCATTTGCAATGATGTGGATGGAACTGGAGGGTGTTATGCTGAGTGAAATAAGTCAATCAGAGAAAGACATGTATCATATGACCTCACTGATATGAGGAATTCTTTTTTTTTTTTAAGATTTTATTTATTTGACAGAGAGATAGAAGAGCACAAGCAGAGGGAATGGCAGAGGGAGAAGGAGAAGCAGGCTCTGCACTGAGCAGGGAGCCCAATGCGGGACTCAATCCCAGGACCCCAGGATCATGACCTGAGCCGAAGGCAGATGCTTAACCATCTGAGCCACCCAGGCGCCCGATATGAGGAATTCTTAATCTCAGGAAACAAACTGAGGGTTGCTGGAGTGGTGGGGGGTGGGAGTGGTGGGGGATGGGAGGGACGGGGTGGCTGGGTGATAGACACTGGGGAGGGTATGTGCTCTGGTAAGCGCTGTGAATTGTGCAAGACTGTTGAATCTCAGATCTGTACCTCTGAAACAAATAATGCAATATATGTTAAGAAAAAAAAAGAAGATAGCAGGAGGGGAAGAATGAAGGGGGGGAAGTCGGAGGGGGAGATGAACCATGAGAGATGATGGACTCTGAAAAACAAACTGAGGATTCTAGAGGGGAGGGGGTGGGAGGATGGGTTAGCCTGGTGGTGGGTATTGAGGAGGGCACGTTCTGCATGGAGCACTGGGTGTTATGCACAAACAATGAATCATGGAACACTACATCAAAAACTAATGATGTAATGTATGGTGATTAACATAACAATAAAAAAATTTTTTAAAAAAGAACTTATGAGTTATTTTTCTCCTTTGTTTCAAGTAACAGAATTATTAAGAGGCATTTTACTGTTTATTTCTAAACCTCTATCTAAGTTTTCAGTATCTTTGTGGATGTTTAAAAAGATTTTATTTTAAAATAATCTCTATACCCAACATGGCACTTGAACTCACTACCCCAAGATCAAGAGTCGCATGCTCTACTGACTGAGCCAGCCAGTGCCCCAATATTTTTGTGGTTTTATGATTCAGTAATGACCTCCTCCTCCTTCTGAATCCCTTTTTGTACCACAGCAAAAATTTTAGGTAATCTTCATATAAGTACCTCACCATGCCAGAGCTGAGTAAGTATCTTTCAAAAAGTTCCTTCTGCCATGGAGAGCCTCCAGCTCCACATCCAGGCTATACGGCCTTAGACTTGTTCAGATACTTTTATACTGAAGGGTTTTAGGACATGACAAACCATTTGCAGCCTTATGAATAAATGAGCAAATGTTCAAATGATTTGATTCTGAAATTACTGATGCTGACATACGTTAACAGACATGTATAGTTGTATGGCTATATGTGTGGTTTCAGAGATCCTATTTATTTTTCTATATCTACTTCCCCCCCTTCATGGCTACAAGTACAACCCAGTTTTGCCATTTGCTTCACCTCCCCTCTCTCTTTACTGACCCTTTTTCCTTTCTCTTGTATTATCCTCAGCAGATGCAAACAAACATCCATGTACACGAGAGCCAAAACTGATATGGTTGGGGACTGAAAGTATAAGAGCAAGAGTTCAGGGAAAGGTGTGGTCAGTAAGAATGGGGTGATGGGGGCAAAGTCAACAGTGGAGATGAGTCTTGGAAAAGAAGTAGAATTTCAAAGGCTAGAGAGAAGGTACCATTTCAGGAAGAAGAAATAACTTGAACCAAGGCTTTAAGAATGAAGCAATAATAAGTAAACAAGATGGATTAGAGATGCTGAATTGGCAAGTAGACTGATTTGGCTGGAACAGACCCCATAACCTGGTGAACTGTGAGATTTATAAAATGGAAAAGCATCAGCACCCATGACCACCACCACCACCACTACACATCATCATCATCATCATCATTCTTCTTAATCACTACTGCAACTGATTAAATGTTCTTAATATATTAGGCACTGTGCTCAAATTGATTTCCACATGGCTAGAGATAGTCTCTTAATCTCCCCTCATCTCTCTCTCCCTCTCTGTCTCTCATTTAATCCCTACAATAACCCTATGAGGTAGGTACTATGATTTTCTCATCTTACACAAGAGGAAATGGAAGATCAGAGAGATTAAATGACTATCTCAAAGTCACATAGGAGTAAGTGGGGGAGCTGGGGTTCAGGGGGTCACCCTCTGTACAATATTGTAAATCTCAACTACTTCATCTGCCTAACACAGAGGGGGCTTGTGAGGAGGATCTGCCATGAGTCCCATATTTTAATCTTTTTTTCTTCTAGCCATTTATTGGTACCCTCATATGAGTCCATAATTTTATATTGTCTTTAATCAAGTGTGGGTCCCTCAATAATTTATTTTAAAAAACTCATTCTGTTCTCTGTTATCTCTCCACCAGTGCCTTCTTTATTTTTTAGAAATTTTTTATTTTTATATTTATTGAGACTGCCTCCACCCTCTCTTCTCTTGGTAAACTTTACCACCTCTGGGGCATTTCTTCACCATTATTTGACAATTTCTTTATCTTAGGACTTTAATGATGTCTATGAAGACTTTCCTACCTTTATTATTATTATTGAGATATACTTCATGTATGATGAAATTCACCATTTTAAAGTGTCCAATAAGTAGTTTTTAGTATGTCCATATAGTGGTGCAGCTACCACCACTATGTAATTCCAGAACATTTTCAACACCCAAAAGAAAACTCTGTACCCATTAGCCATGGGCTTTTCTTTCAATGTGGGCTTCATGAAGCCATGGGCTTCATCTTTCAACCGACATCACACTCTGGCAACTTTAAAATGCAGCAGGATTTGCTTCCCTTTAATCATGATTTTAATTGTTTAGACACCTTTGCCCAGAAAGAAATGTGCCCATCCTTCATTGACCTCTACCACACTTTTGTTATCGAGAAAGTAATTTTGCATTGAAAACTCAGCTTGAGAGACATATAATCCAAAGTATTTATTTTGTTTTCAACAATCTAATTCAATATTCTTAACACCTAACTTCCTCTTCTATTCTTCTTGTATACCAAATTTTGCCCTAACAAGTTTGTTAATTTGATTTTGTATTCGACCCATTCCATTTCCCACAGAATGAGGGGGTGCTCTTGGTGAAGTAGTCTTGATAGAAAAATTTCCTAATAACAAATTCTCATATTTTCCTGGGTGTATATGTATCCATGGGAAATTGTGAACTTTAAACAGAGGATGTGAGGTATGAAGTAGTGGCAGATGAAGTACAGAAAGGAGAATGGAAAGTCAGTTGTGCATGGGTTTGCATGTCTACTTTCTCCTGGATGGACCGAACAGATGTCAGAAATTTTCGAGTAGGAGATGGTAATATGATTCAATTTATTATTTTAGAAAGGTAATTAATGGAAGTACTGAGGGTTGTTGAAGATGGAAGAGTCAGGAGACATATCTACCAGTTGGGAGGTTCTAATAATAAGAAGGAGATGTCAACACTAAGAAATTGTTGTGTATCCATGTGTTTTGTGTATATGTTTTATTATCACCACATACCCTGCACCTAGAAAATGAGTCAAGACCATTGCATTTCTGGCCAAACACAGAGTGCATCAGTAGTCACAAAGTGCAATTATAAAAACATAATGTGAGATGTACTCTGGGTTCGAAATCACGTTTATGTTATCACATAAGCTAGAATTTACTCTGAAAGGAAAAGCTTCATCCTCATTGAAAATCTTTGGTTGGAAGTAGAGTGAGTTTCTTACTTGCCTTTTTTTTACCATTTTTTTCTCATCTGACAATCACTTTTCAAGTAACAAAACATTTTTCTTGGCCATATACATTTTTATATCAAGCTTCTGAGGCTTTAGGTTACACAGAACTTGTCTTCAGAATGTCAAAGGAAGCATTCTCTTCCTGCAGAGAAGCAAAATTTCATCACTCTGTGCTGAGCCTACATAGGATTTTTGAGCTAGGCAGCTTGACTTCCAGCCTCTGAATACAATAACTTCTGTATTTTAAGCGGTCTTTGAGTACCTTAGTCAGTATGAATCCAACATTTGACACAAGGATACATGCATGAGTGTCCCTGTTAATGTTCTTTGATGATGACAGAGTTTCCATCATATACAGCACATCTAATTCCTTTCATAAGCCTAACTAAACCAGACGACCTCCATGATTTTAGAGGGAGTGCTGATCTCCAGCTTCTAATTTTATTCCACTTTTGAAAAAAAAAAAAACACAAAAAACCTGGGAATATATTGTCATGATTAAATATTATTATTGGGATTCAGGTAATGTCTTCTCTACAAGAGGTGGTTTCATGTAGAGGGAAAAAACTGGTCTTGGTTTTAGAAGACTTACATTCACTTCTGGCTCTTCCACTTACTACTTGCTGGTAAACTTGGTGTTACTGGCTCCTTCTCTCCCACCCATCCCAGCAAATTCATGTGTTGAAATCCTAATGCCATCACCTAATGTGATGGTATTAGGAGGGGGGGTCTTTGGGGGGTGATTATGTCATGAGGGTGGAGCCCTCATGAATGAGATTAATGTTTTTATAAAAGAGGCTCAGGAGAGCCCCCTAGCCCCTTCCGCCATGTGAGGATCACACGAGAAGTCTGCAGCCCAGAAGCAGGTCCTCACCCGAGCACGCAGGCACCCTGATCTCAGACTTCCAGCCTCTACAACTGTGAGAAACTTCTGTTGTTTATAAGGCACTCGTCTATGGTGTTTTGTTATATAGCAGCCTGAATGGACTAAGCTACTTGGACAAGCCATTTAATCTCTCATTTTCAGGAGAAGAATGCTTGCTTACACATCTCCCAGGATTATGAGTCTCAGCAGAGATAATGTGTGTAAACACACATTCAAACTAGTAGAAGTTCTACTCAAGTATAATTCAACAAATTCCACAGCCCGTTTACCTTGGTGAATAAACACTTTCATTTTAGCCCTGGTAAAATTTCCTAGTGAGACACTTGAATCTTACAAATGCTTGAGGACGGACAGGTCATACCATAATGTATTAAATACCCAAGTGGAAGAACAGTACATGGCATTGTTCCACTTGTGCATATCACGCTGAAGGGGAGATGGTGGGGGCAGAGTTAATTTCTCAGTTTTGCACTTTCTTATCAATCTCCTTTACCAGTGCATTTGTTTTCTATTGTTGCATAACCAAAGGACCACAAGCTCAGCAGCTTAAAACAACATACACTTATTACATGGTTTCTGTGGGGCAGGAATCAGGGCAATCTAGCTGGATACTTGGTTCAGGGTCACAAGGTTGTAACCCAGGTGTTGCTCTGACTGTGTCCTCAACTAGGCTCAACTAGGGAGGAATCTGCTTTCAGGCTCATTCCCGGTGTTGGCACATTTCATTTCCTGTGGCTCTATGACAGAGCCGCAGCTTTGTTGGTGGCTGTTGGCTGGAGGCTGCTCTTTGGTTTTAGAAGCATGCAGTTCCTAGAGCCCAGCCACAATTTCTTGCCAATGAGGCTTCTCCAACATGGCCATTTACTTCATTAAGTCTTCAAGGAGAGGCTTTAGTTTCAATCTGCGAAGATGTAGTTTTGTATAAAGTAGTGAGATCATGGACATGACATCCTATCAGTTTTGCCATATAATACAACCCAATCCTGAGAGTGACATCCCATGGTCCTTGTTGCATTTGTTAGAGGCAAGTCACAAGTTTTGCCTGCACTCAAGGGAAGAGGATTATACTAGGGCATGGACACCGAGGGGCAGGGGTCAGATGGCTACCCTACAGTTTGTCCATCACAAGCCGCATTTAGATATTTTTTCAGAGCAGCAAGGAATTGGCATGAGTTGAAGGGAAGGGTATACGGTGATTGGAAACAATCAGAGAATTTCCCCTTTTCCCAGTTTTTATATTCCAAGACCACAGCTAGTGTTTATTTAGTAACCTTATCCATTACCCAAACTGCGGATATCAGAGATCTATACTGAGCTAAGACACTGAATTTTATGGTAATGATCTTGTGCCAGCCACTCAGTAGCAGGAAAAATGACTTTGGGGGTGTGTCTGAACTCAAAAAGACCCTACAGGATTGACTAAAAAGGGGATTATTATTAGGATCTACCTGGAATCATAAGAGGTAGCTTCTCTGCTGACTCAGACTTTATTTTGCTCATTGCTTTATTTAGTTTATTACTCTCCCTACAGTCTTAGCTATATCTCTTAACCTCCTTACTTCAACCTCTTTTGACAATTGGCAAAGTCTTTTAATGAATTTTGTTCAATTTCCTGAGATAGTCTACTATCCAGCTTTTCTTTTCTTTTCTTTCTTTTTTCTTTTTTGGTAACAAGACAGTATAGATCACAAGGTGGTGGTCACCCTTTGGACTTTCTTCCCATGGGTCTATTTACACCCTGTTTTTATCAGCTAAATCTTGAGGTGAGGTCAAAATGTTGAAGTATATGGTTCAAAGTTTGCTCAAGTTACTGCAGCTTCCCTCATCACGGACTGTGGTTAGGGAAGCCTTTGTGATAACTCAAGAGTGGGCATTTTCAACCAAGGAGAAAACTTACGACCATATCCATTGTTAAAGGCATGATGGTCCAAGGCTATGCAGTAAAATAGCATTGTAGTGAGAATTTTCAAGATGAAGAGGGTACAAAATACAACGTCTGTCTCTAAAACTATTTAATTTAAAATGCAATACAACAAATGAGTAGTTACTCCTGAGAAGCTGTATTAATGGCTTGGAAGATCAGGTTGAAAAAAAATCTTGCAAAGAACACCAAAATACAAAAATAAAACCAACCCCCCCCCCCACAACAAAAAACACACAACTGAGAAGATAAGCTTACAGGACAGATACAACATATCTAATATGCAAATAATAAAAACTCTGGAAGGATAAAATAGATCAGATATAATAAGAGTAATGATTAATGGGATAATAGAAAATTCAACTTTGGACATTATGATTAACTTGATTAGATGCACTGAGGGACATCCCCCCCCCCCGAGATACATACAGTACACACATTTCACAAAGGACAAAAACATAAATAGAAACAATTTTTTGAGGTATTGGTTATGTCACAGAGGTAAGGGAGCCATAAAATAAAGACTAAATTGGTTCCCAAATGCTAGAAAGCTGGGACCAAAGCACTGAATATCTGGAAGACTGTGGTTGCTTGAATACAGTTGCTCAAAGTAGCACTCAAGTACAATGCATGACATTCATCAGAAACAACAGATTTAGATCCCCAAGTGTTACAAATATTGGAACTGTCAAATAAATACCTTAAGTGTTAAAAAAAAAAAATTAAACATGCTATTATGAAAAGGAAAAGGATTCAACAAGAGACCACTGGGAAGAGTGCCATACGTTTTTAAACAGTGCACAATTATAAATCACAAATAGAAATGAAGATTTGAAGAAAAGAAAGGAATTTTAAAATTACAAAAATAATTTTTTAAAAGGTTTTTTAAGTAAGCTCTATGCCCAACATGGGGCTTGAACTCATGACCCCAAGATCAAGAGTTATATGTCCCACTAACTGAGCCAGCTAGGAGCCCCCAAAAAAGGAATTTTTAGAAATGAAAAAAAAAGTTGAAATAAATAAATCATTTTTTAAAGATTTATTTATTTATTTTGGAGAGAGAGAGTGGGCAGAGGGAGATGGAGAGAGAGAGAATCTCAAGCAGACTCTCCACTGAGCATGGAGCCTGACACAGGGCTCGATTTCAGGACCCATGACCTGAGCTGAAACCAAGAGTCAGGTGCTTAACTGACTAAGCCACCCAGGCACGCTGAAATAAATAATTGAAAGTTGGGTTACATAAAAGATAAGAAATAACTGAAAAAGGAACGTGTAAAGTGAAAAATATTTCCAAAGAAATTCATAGGTCGCAACACAGAGAAACAGAGAGAAGGAAAATATGCAACAGATGTTCAGGAATACGAATGACAGAATAAGAAAAAACTAGCATACATCTTATTGGATACCCAAAGGAAAAGTTTAGAAAATTAGGGATAGTCATTGTTTGAAGAGTGAATAGCTATGATTTTTCTTTAGAAATGATAAAATAAACCCAGAATCCAGCAAACACAAATAGTTCCCACTAATGGATAAATTAAAAGAAAAGAATGTCTATACATACCAGGGTGAAACAAAAACAGCAACAACAAAAACAGACAAAAGCCAGAAAGAAAGTTCACCTGAATACAAGGGAGCAGCAGTAGGATTGACAGCCACCTTCTCAACAGCAGCTATTGAAGCTAGAAGACAATGTGATAACATTTTTTAAGTGACGAGGAAAAAAATAACTATGAACCCAGACTTGGTTGCCAAGAAAATTTATCTTCAAGAATGAGGGTGGATATAAAACTATTTATGGAAAAAAACAGAATTTACAACAGAACTGAAAACAAAGAAGGTATAGAGGATCTACTTCAAGAGAAGGAAAATGATGGCAGAAATACATTCCAAAATGCACCAAGAAACAATAAAGAGATAAAACAGGAAATATATAAACCAAGTACTTATGTTTAGAGAAATAATATTTATAGGACTTTAAAAAAGAAGAGAATTAAACTATGAGACAAGAGGGGGTGGAGCAAGATGGGGGAGGAGTAGGAGACCTGGATTTCATCCGGTCTCTGGAATTCAGCTGGATAGGGATCAAACCATTCTGAACACCTACAAACTCAACAGGAGATCGAAGAAAAGAATAGCAACAACTCTCTGAACAGAAAAGCAACCACTTTCTGGAAGGTGGGACGTGCGGAGAAGTGAATCTGAGGCGATATTCGGGAGGATAGATGGCGGGGGAGGGGCCTCCGTCGGCCGCTTCTAGCAAGTGATAGAGCCGTGGAGCACAAAATCGGAACTTTTAGAGTCTGCTCCACTGAGGGACATCGCTCCAGTGGTTAAGCGGGGGGGGGTGGAAGGGGGTGGGTGGAACCAGGACAGTGTGGTCTCAGGACCCTTGGGGTCACAGAAAGACCAGGGATGCCTGAGTGCGGCAGAGCTCCCAGGTATTGGAGTGGGGAAGCCGGCTGCAGAGGCGGAGCCGAGGCACGGGCTCTCAGCTTGGGGTTGCCATAAACCGTGATCCGCGGCCAATGCTCCTCCAGCAGGGACCCAACAAGCGGCAGATCCGGGGAGACTCATCTTCTTCCCCTGGGGAGGAGCAGCGCGGGAGCTCACCGCAGGGATCTGCTGGGTTTGGAGACTCCACACAGGGTCGGGTGCCAGAGATAGAAACGCGCAGTCACAGGCTGGGTGAACACGGAGTGCAGCTGGAGACCAGGGAGACAGGAGTGACTGACAGCTTTTCTTTGGGGGCTCACTGAGGAGCGGGGCCCTGAGTTTTCGGCTCCTCGGAGGCAGAGATTGGGAGACTGCCATTTTCACTCTCCGCCTCCAAAGCTCTATGGAAAGCTTGCAGGGAACAAAAGCTCCCGAGAGCACACCCGAGCAGATTACTTAGCCCGGACCAGGCAAGGGCGGGGCAATTCCGCCTCCGGCAAAGACATTTGGGAACCACGGCAACAGGCCCCTCCCCCAGAAGATCAGCGAGAACAGCCAGCCAAGACCAAGTTTACCCATCAATGAGAACGGCAGAACTCCGGCACTAGGGGAATACTGCACATAGAATCCATGGCTTTTTTACCATTATTCTGTAGTCTTTCAAAGTTAAAATTTTTTTTAACTGTTTTTTTTTTTAATTTTTCTTTTTCCCTTTTTCTTTTTTTTTTTTTTTAAGATTTATTTATTTATTTATTCATGAGAGAGAGAGAGAGAGAGAGGCAGAGGGAGAAGCAGGCTCCCAAGGAGCAGGGAGCCCGATGCGGGACTCGATCCCAGGACCCTGAGATCATGACCTGAGCCGAAGGCAGACGCTTAACCATCTGAGCCATCCAGGCGCCCTCTTTTTCCCTTTTTCAACCAACATCTTATCAATCCCTTTTTAAAAAAACATTTTGATTTTTCATTTTTAGAGTCATATTCTATCCCTTCAAAGTAGTTACTCGTATTTTTGGCATATATATATAAGTTGTTCTCTCTTTAAAATTTTGAGATAGTTTCTTCTAACAGATCAAAATATACCCTAAATCTCTAGTGTACGGTTTTTTTCTACTCCCCTGCCTGATCACATTCTCTCCTTTTTCTTTTTTTTTTTTAAATCCTCTTCTTTCTTTTTTCAAACAACTTCTTATCAATTCCTTTTATAAAATTTTTTATTTTTTATTTTTTATTATTTATTTTATTATTTTATTATTTTTATTATTTTATAATTTTTTATTTTAAAAATATAAAATTTTTATATTTTCCATCTATACAGTCATATTCCATATTCCATCCCTTCATCATATCAACCCTTATTTTTGTACATATATAAGGTTTTCCTTCTTTAAAATTTTGGGAGGCACTTTCTTCTAACAGACCAAAATACACCCAAAATCTAGTGTGTGGCACTAATCTATATACCAGCCTGATCATATTTGATCATATTGTTTTTGTTTTGTTTTGTTTTGTTCTGTTTTTGTTTTTATCTTTATCATTTTTTTCTTTTTCTTTTTCCTCTGTTTCCCTTTCTTTTCCCACTGCTTCAGGTCTTTTCTGATTTGTTTAGAGTATATTTTCTGGGGACGTTGTTACCCTATTAGCATTTTGTTCTCTCATTAATCTATTCTCCTCTGGGCAAAATGACAAGACGGAAAAAATCACCTCAACAAAAAGAACAAGAGGTAGTACCGACTGCCAGGGACCTACTCAATACGGACATTAGTACAATGTCAGATCTAGAGTTCAGAATCATCACTTTAAAGATACTAGCTGGGCTTGAAAAAAATATGGAAGTTATTAGAGAAACCCTTTCTGGAGAAGTAAAAGAACTAAAATCTAACCAAGTCAAAATCAAAAAGGCTATTAATGAGGTGCAATCAAATATGGGGGCGCTAACTGCTAGGATAAATGAGGCAGAAGAGGGAATCAGTGATATAGAAGACCAAATGATGGAAAATAAAGAAGCTGAGAAAAAGAGAGATAAACAACTACTGGATCACGGGGGCAGAATTCAAGAGATAAGCGATACCATAAGACGAAACAAAATTAGAATAATTGGGATCCCAGAAGAAGAAGAAAGAGAGAGAGGGGCAGAAGGTATAATGGAGCAAATTATAGCAGAGAACTTCCCTAATCTGGGGAAGGAAACAGGCATCAAAATCCAGGAAGCACAGAGAACCCCTCTCAAAATCAATAAAAATAGGTAAACACCACGACATCTAATAGTAAAACTTATGAGTCTCAGAGACAAAGAGAAAATCCTGAAAGCAGCCCGGGAGAAGAGATATGTAACCTACAATGGTAGAAACATTAGATTGGCAACAGACCTATCCACAGAGACCTGGCAGGCCAGAAAGGACTGGCATGACATATTCAGAGCACTAAATGAGAAAAATATGCAGCCAAGAATACCATATCCAGCTAGGCTGTCATTGAAAATAGAAGGAGAGATAAAAAGCTTCCAGGATAAACAAAAACTAAAGGAATTTGCAAACACGAAACTAGCCCTACAAGAAATCTTGAAAGGGGTCCTCTAAGCAAAGAGAGACCCTAATAGCAACATAGACCAGAAAGGATCACAGACAATATACAATAACAGTCACCTTACAGGCAATACAATGGCACTAAATTCCTATCTTACAATAGTTACCCTGAATGTAAATGGGCTAAATGCCCCAATCAAAAGACACAGGCTATCAGACTGGATTAAAAAACAAGACCCATCGAGGGGCGCCTGGGTGGCTCAGTTGGTTAAGCGACTGCCTTCGGCTCAGGTCATGATCCTGGAGTCCCGGGATTGAGTCTCGCATCGGGCTCCCTGCTCGGCAGGGAGTCTGCTTCTCCCTCTGACCCTTCTCCCTCTCATGCTCTCTGTCTCTCATTCTCTCTGTCTCAAATAAATAAATAAAAAATCTTAAAAAGAAAAAAAAAGAAAAAAAAAAAACAAGACCCATCGATATGCTGTCTGCAAGAGACTCATTTTAGACCCAAAGACACCCCCAGATTGAAAGTAAGGGGGTGGAAAACCATTTACCATGCTAATGGAACCAAAAGAAAGCTGGGGTGGCAATCCTTATATCAGACAAATTAGATTTTAAACCAAAGACTGTAATAAGAGATGAGGAAGGACACTATATCCTACTTAAAGGGTCTATCCAACAAGAAGATCTAACAACTGTAAATATCTATGCCCCTAACATGGGAGCAGCCAATTATATAAGGCAATTAATAACAAAAGCAAAGAAACACATTGACAACAACACAATAATAGTGGGGGACTTAAACACCCCCCTCACTGAAATGGACAGATCATCTAAGCAAAAGATCAACAAGGAAATAAAGGCTTTAAATGACACACTGGACCAAATGGACTTCACAGACATATTCAGAACATTCCATCCCAAAGCAACGGAATACACATTCTTCTCTAGTGCCCATGGAACATTCTCCAGAATCGATCACATCCTAGGTCATAAATCAGGTCTCAACTGGTACCAAAAGACTGGGATCATTCCCTGCCTATTTTCAGACCACAATGCTTTGAAACTAGAACTCAATCACAAGAGGAAAGTCGGAAAGAACTCAAATACATGGAGGCTAAAGAGCATCCTACTAAAGAATGAATGGGTCAACCAGGAAATTAAAGAAGAATTTAAAAAATTCATGGAAACCAATGAAAGTGAAAACACAACTATTCAAAATCTTTGGGATGGAGCAAAGGCAGTCCTAAGAGGAAAGTATATAGCAATACAAGCCTTTCTCAAGAAACAAGAAAGGTCTCAAGTACACAACCTAACCCTACACCTAAAGGAGCTGGAGAAAGAACAGCAAATAAAGCCTAAACCCAGCAGGAGAAGAGAAATCATAAAGATCAGAGCAGAAATCAATGAAATAGAAATTAAAAGAACAGTAGAACAGATCAACGAAACTAGGAGCTGGTTCTTTGAAAGAATTAACAAGATTGATAAACCCCTGGCCAGACTTATCAAAAAGAAAAGAATGACCCAAATCAACAAAATCATGAATGAAAGAGGAGAGATCACAACCAACACCAAAGAAATACAAACAATTATAAGAGCATATTATGAGCAACTCTATGCCAGCAAATTCGATAACCTGGAAGAAATGGATGCATTCCTAGAGATGTATCAACTACCAAAACTGAACCAGGAAGAAATAGAAAACCTGAACAGACCTATAACCACTAAGGAAATTGAAACAGTCATCAAAAATCTCCCAAAAAACAAAAGCCCAGGGCCAGATGGCTTCCCAGGGGAATTCTACCAAACATTGAAAGAAGAATTAATACCTATTCTTCTGAAACTGTTCCAAAAAATAGAAATGGAAGGAAAACTTCCAAACTCATTTTATGAGGCCACCATTACCTTGATACCAAAACCAGACAAAGACCCTATCAAAAAGAACTATAGACCAATATCCCTGATGAATATGGATGCAAAAATTCTCACCAAAATACTAGCCAATAGGATCCAACAGTACATTAAAAGGATTATTCACCACGACCAAGTGGGATTTATCCCTGGGCTGCAAGGTTGGTTCAACATCTGCAAATCAATCAACGTGATATAATACATTAACAAAAGAAAGAACAAGAACCATATGATCCTCTCAATAGATGCAGAAAAAGCATTTGACAAAGTACAGCATTCTTTCTTGATCAAAACTCTTCAGAGTGTAGGCACAGAGGGTACATACCTCAATATCATAAAAGCCATCTATGAAAAACCTACAGCGAATACCATTCTCAATGGGGAAAAACTGAGAGCTTTCCCCCTAAGGTCAGGAATGTGGCAGGGATGTCCACTATCACCACTGCTATTCAACATAGTATTAGAAGTCCTAGCCACAGCAGTCAGACAACAAAAAGAAATAAAAGGCATCCAAATCGGCAAAAAAGAAGTCAAACTCTCAGTCTTTGCAGATGATATGATACTTTATGTGGAAAATCCCAAAGACTCCACCCCAAAACTGCTAGAACTCATACAGGAATTCAGTAAAGTGGCAGGATATAAAATCAATGCACAGAAGTCAGTGGCATTCCTATACACCAACAACAAGACAGAAGAAAGAGAAATTAAGGAGTCGATCCCATTTACAATTGCACCCAAAACCATAAGACACCTAGGCATAAATCTAACCAAAGAGGCAAAGGATCTGTACTCAGAAAACTACAAAATACTCATGAAAGAAACTGAGGAAGACACAAAGAAATGGAAAAACGTTCCATGCTCATGGATTGGAAGAACAAATATTGTGAAGATGTCAATGCTACCTAGAGCAGTCTACACATTCAATGCAATCCCCATCAAAATACCATCCACTTTTTTCAAAGAAATGGAACAAATAATCCTAAAATTTGTATGGAACCAGAAAAGACCCTGAATAGCCAGAGGAGTGTTGAAAAAGAAAAGCAAAGCTGGCGGCATCATAATTCCGGACTTCCAGCTCTATTACAAAGCTGTCATCATCAAGACAGTATGGTACTGGCACAAAAACAGACACATAGATCAATGGAACAGAATAGAGAGCCCAGAAATGGACCCTCAACTCTATGGTCAACTCATCTTTGACAAAGCAGGAAAGAATGTCCAATGGAAAAACGACAGTCTCTTCAACAAATGGTGTTGGGAAAACTGGATAGCCACATGCAGAAGAATGAAACTGGACCATTTCCTTACACCACACACAAAAATAGACTCCAAATGGTTGAAAGACCTCAATGTGAGACAGGAGTCCATCAAAATCCTAGAGGAGAACACAGGCAGCAACCTCTTTGACCTCAGCCTCAGCAACTTCTTCCTAGCAACATTGCCAAAGGCAAGGGAAGCAAGGGCAAAAAGGAACTATTGGGACTTCATCAAGATAAAAAGCTTTTGCACAGCAAAAGAAACAGTCAACAAAACCAAAAGACAAGCGAGAGAATGGGAGAAGATATGTGCAAATGACATATCAGATAAAGGGCTGGTATCCAAAATCTATAAAGAACTCATCAAACTCAACACCCAAAGAACAAAGAATCCAATCAAGAAATGGGCAGAAGACATGAACAAACATTTTTCCAAAGAAGACATCCAAATGGCCAACAGACACATGAAAAAGTGGTCAACATTGCTTGGCATCAGGGAAATCCAAATCAAAACCTCAATGAGATACCACCTAACACCAGTCAGAATGGCCAAAATTAACAAGTCAGGAAATGACAGATGTTGGCGGGGATGTGGAGAAAGGGGAACCCTCCTACACTGTTGGTGGGAATGCAAGCTGGTGCAACCACTCTGGAAAACAGTATGGAAGTTCCTCAAAAAGTTGAAAATAAAGCTACCATACGATCCAGCAATTGCACTACTGGGTATTTACCCCAAAGATACAAATGTAGGGATCCGAAGGGGTACGTGCACCCCGATGTCTATAGCAGCAATGTCCACAATAGCCAAACTGTGGAAAGAGCCAAGATGTCCATCAACAGATGAATGGATAGAGAAGATGTAGTATATATATACAATGGAATATTATGCAGCCATCAAAAGGAATGAAATCTTGCCATTTGCAATGACGTGGATGGAACTGGAGGGTGTTATGCTGAGCAAAATAAGTCAATCAGAGAAAGACATGTATCATATGACCTCACTGATATGAGGAATTCTTAATCTCAGGAAACAAACTGAGGGTTGCTGGAGTGGGGGGTGGGGTGGGAGGGATGGGGTGGCTGGGTGATAGACATTGGGGAGGGTATGTGCTATGATGAGTGCTGTGAATTGTGCAAGACTGTTGAATCACAGATCTGTACCTCTGAAACAAATAATGCAATATATGTTAAGAAAAAAAAAAAGAAGCAGAAGATAGCAGGAGGGGAAGATTGAAGGGGGGAATCGGAGTGGGACAGGAACCATGAGAGACGATGGACTCTGAAAAACAAACTGAGGGTTCTAGAGGGGAGGGGGGTGGGAGGATGGGTTAGCCTGGTGATGGGTATTAAAGAGGGCACATTCTGCATGGAGCACTGGGTGTTATGCACAAACAATGAATCATGGAACACTACATCAAAAACTAATGATGTAATGTATGGTGATTAACATAACAATAAAAAATTTAAATAAAAAAAATTCACATCAGTCTTTACACTGAGAATAACCAGAAAATATGAACAAAATAAAGAAAATCTGCTTGAAGTTTCAGAGGAGGAGGAAGGAGCAGGAAATAATTACAGGGCAATTAACTAGGATAAGAAGAAACTGAGAAGTGACTACCTTTTTGGTTTGGAAAACCAAAATGACAATAAACAGCAAACAATCAAGACAGATACACAGGGATCCAGCGAATGAAGTAATCAGATACAGATTTTAACAGTTATCCTTAATATGACCAAGGAAATAAAAGATGAAATTAAGAATTTCATCAGAGAACAAAAAACAATAGAAAAATAAATGGAAATTATTGAAATGAAAAATATAGGAATTAAGACCTTGTAGATGAGTTTAATGATAAACTAGATTCAGCTGAAATCGGTGAACAGGAAGTTAGGGGAAAAAGTAGCCAGAATGAAACAAGAAAAAAAAAAGAAGAAAATACAGAACATATTATAGGGAATAGAGTAAAATAAAACAATTGTCAACAGTGTTGTTGGCATCTGAGGAGAGGAAAGATAGGGCAAGAGGCAGAAACTGTATTTAAAGAGAGAGTGGGTGAGATTTTTACAAAATTGATGAGATGAGTCAGATGTTCAAAAAGTCATCTATGCACCACAAGGATCAAAATTAAAAGAATACAATATTTCAGATTTAAACAACACAAATTACATGTTTGAACTAATGGACATAAAAAGAACTCAGCATCCAACAATAAGAAAATGTACATTCTCCACAAGTACCCATGGTTTATTTTCAGAAATAGACCATGCACTAGGCCATAAGTCAATTCTGAAAGAATTTCAAAGACTCAGAATAAGAAAGTCTACATTCTCTGACCACAAATGTAATTAACTTAGTATTTCTGCTCATGGTTATGTGTATAGTAGAGGCTCTTATGGTTCAAGAGGTGTGAATAAGAATGTCTTAGCAGTACAAACAAAATGAGCATAACCCAGATGTCTATCAATAGGCAAATGGTTAAAAATATTATAAATTATTGTCATTAAGGAATATTAATCGGCAGTGAACGTACATAAACTAGAGGTACACACAACATGAATCCTAAAAAATAAAAAATCATATTGTGTGAAAAAGGCAAGATGCTAGAGACTATATATAATTATATATGTACATATAACTTTTTAAAAAACATGATAGTAGACAAAAAATAAACAAAGATATAGATTTGAAAAACCAATCACCCAGCTCAATAGTATAATATTTTGTTATGTACAGATGGAGAATATACATGGTTTTCTTATGCCCATAAACACATATATTTTGATCATGTACTTGATTTCAAACAAACCCTTAACATATTCCAAAGTGTAGAGTTTTATAAGTCAAAATCCATAATACAAGAAAACCTGAAGTAAACATAAAAAGGTGACTCTATCACTCCATCAAAAAAGGGAGAACATGGATATTAAGGATTGCAATTCTAAATAATGCTTGTATTAGAGGAAAAAAATTAAGGTCAACAATATGTAAAACTAATAAAAAGAAAAACACTTTAAATTTCTACCTATGATTAACAGCTAAAATTTTTTTTGGAAAAAAAATTCATAGTCTTGTAAAGTTTCATTATTTATAACTTGAAATTAAATGAACTAGTATGACACTGTAAAGTGAAAAGCAAAAGAAAATCAATGGACTCTAAAATTCATATGAAATTGCGAGGGACCCTGAATAGTCAAACTTGAAAAAGAAAAACAATGTCAGAGGGGTCATACATTTAGACTTCAAACTTACTACAAAGCTATACTCATCAAACAGTGTGGAGTATTATGGCATAACATAATAAAAAAAAATCAAGAGAAGTACATATACCTAAAATCTTATTAAAAAAAAAAAAAGACATATAGACCAGGAAAACAGAATTGAATGCCTGGAAATAAACCCATATAGCCACTGTCAACTGATATTCCACAAGGATGCCAAGACCATTCAGTGGGAAAAGAACAGTCTCCTCAACAAATACTTCTGGGACAACTGAATAGTCACAGAAAGAATGAAATTTGTACCCTTACACTGTATACAACAACTAATTAAAAATGGTTCAAAGACCTACATGTAAGAGTTAAAATTATAAAAATCCTAGAGGAAAACAGACGTAAGTCTTCATGACCTTGGATTTGGTAGTGGATTCTTATATATAATATCAAAAGCTTGAAAAACAAAAGAAAACATGGATATACCAAATCTCACCAACATTAAACATATTTGTTCATCAAAGACCATTTTATCAAGAAAGTGAAAAGACAACCTATAGAATGAGAGGGAATATTTTGAATTTACATATCTGTTAAGGAATTTGTGTCTTGACTATATGAAGAATTCTTACAAATATATAATAAAAAGACAATCCAATTTATAAGTGGACAGAGGAAGAACTGAATACACATTTAAAAAAAAAGGTTTATAAATACTCAACAAGCACATGAAAAGATCATTAGTCATCATGGAAATACAAACCAAAAGAACAATGAGAGATATTCCCCATCCATTAAGAGAGCTGGTATCAGAAAGTTAAGCAACAGTAAGTGTTGGAGAGACCATGGAGAAATCTGAATCTTAATCACTGCTGGTGGTATTGCAAAATGGTTTAGCCACTTTGGAACACAGTCTGGCAGTTTCTCAAATGGTTCAATTCATGACCTATCAATTCCACTTCTTGTATTGACCCCAGAGAACTGACAACATATGTCCACATGAAACCTTGTACAGGAAAGTTTATAGCAGCATTATTCATGATTGCCAAAAGATGACCAAAATCCAAATGCTTATTAACTGATGAATGGAGATAAACAAACATTGTATATCCATTGTTCAAAAAGAGACAACAGGTCCCAAATGGAGTCACTTGTGCTAAGCCCACATCACTAAATTGAGACTTAATATCCAACCTAATGGCAGTTTCCATCCCTCCCAGCAATGTAATCTTAACCAGCCAGTCTGGAATTTCCTGGTCACACTAGTGAAGTAATCTGCCTGAGAGACCCCTGCTGTCCCCCAAAATAAGATGGCCTATCTGAAGCAATCCGCTCTTTGCTAGTAACTTCCTTGTTCTGCCCCCTTCTGCCTATAGAACTCCTTCATTTTTTGGTTCTTCAGAGCTCCTTTCTATTTGCTAGATAGGATGCTGCCCAATTCATGGATTGTTAAATAAAGCCAATAAGATCTTAAAACAAGACAAAACAAAATTCAACTGGCTAAATTGTAAACACCACACAACAAGATATCATTTGACCATATAAAGGAATGAAGTACTGATAGTGCTCTGGCAAAAATTGACCTTGAAAACATTTTGCAAAGTGAAAGAAGTCAGTCACAAAAGACCACCTATTAGGATTCCATCTGTTGAAAGGTACAGAATAGGCAAATCCATAGAGATAGAAAGTAGGTTATTGGTTCTTTAAGGGTAGTGGGACATAGGGGTATGGAAATTATAGTTAAGTGTGCGGGATATCTTTTTAAGGGTATGAAAAATGTTCTAAATTGGACTATGATGATTGTTGTACATACCAGTGAATATACTAAAAACCACTGAGTCATACACATTAAATGGATGAACTGTATGATCTGTGAATTATATACCTCAATAAAAGTGTTATAATAAAAGAAAATAAAAATAACCTAAAGAGACTTGGAGAGGCAAATTAATAAAGACAAAATAAGTGACATATGGAAAAACTCACTGGACATTAAAAATACAACCAAAAGCTGGTTTTGTAGAGCCAATGATGTTGATAATTCTTGTCAAGTTTCATTCCTAATAAAACTGCTAAAGAAAGTAGTAATAGAAAGCTCTTTAAGTTGATAATGACTATTGACCTGAGACCAGCATTATATGGGATATAAAATCATTATGTATAAAACTGTTCCAAGGAAAATCAGAAATAAGCAATGGCTACAGGAGGTTTTAGAGTTTCTGTTTAATGGATTAGGGTAGGAAAGCCATGATGACAGAGTACATATGAAAAAGGAAAATGTAGGGACGCCTGGGTGGCTCAGTCCTGCCTTTGGCTCAGGTCATGATCCGAGGGTCCTGGGATTGAGTCCTGTGTTGGGCTCCTTGCTCAGCGGGGAGCCTGCTTCTTCCTCTGCCTGCCCTCCCCCTGCTTGTGCTCACTCTCTCTCTCTGCCAAATAAATATTAAAAAAAAAAAAAAATGAAAAGGTGGAGTCATCATTATTTGCAGATGACCTAATTATATATGTTGAAAACATAAGACCAGTTTGGAAGTCGGTAAGGTGGCTGGAGGTGAACCTCCAATGGGAGGGATGAGAAGTCTGGAGAATGATAATCAGCCTTTTCATTGTGCAGCTCTGTGAGGTTTGGTTTATCATAGTAAACACACATTGCATTTGTAGTTTGAAGGGAAAGCAGAGGATGGTTAAAAAACAAAGTAAGATAAAATGCCTCAGTGCAGCAAAAACACTTCTAAGAAAATGAAGTATCTTTGAATTTCACAGAGACTGGGGAATCGGATGGGCAAGAAACCAGAAGTGATCCCAAACTGCCTAGCAGTTAATTCCAAGTCATCTACTTCTAGCAGCTTTCTCTACTAACAGAGTGATAGATACACTAACATTTACATTGCATTAACCTGGCAGTATTTCTTTCCATATGAGCATTTCTTTTTGTTTTGTTTCTATTTAATTATGCAAGCATCTTCCAGTGTCTTAGGTATAAATTTAATTCCACTGGGAGATCCTGGCTATGGGTAAGGATGTCCTGCGCTGGATAAAGACCATTAAGGATGATAGTCTGTTTCCCAGACACATGTGGACAAAGGCCCAACCCTCATTATTTGTGATTTCCAGGAATCCCCTGGGGAGGGCCGATTCCTGCAGGGTCCCAGAGCTGGCTGTTCAAAGGGTTGTACCGAATTCCAAGGCTGGAAAGGAAACCACAAATATCATTACTGCACTGCTCAATTAGATGCCCCTCAATCACCTTTTGATCTTGGGATCCCAACACTCTCTGGGCTTGCAGTCTGGCCAGAGCCCCATCGTCTGGCCTGAGGAATATGCCACTCCTCCCCCAAGCCTTTGAATGACAACATTTTTGTTACAGTACTTTAGCGCTCTAATAAATTCCTCAGTTGTGGTTAGCACACCAGACTATTTAGACATAGTCCACAAACTGTTTGGACTGCGGGGGCAGGTTTTGGCATTTGCATTTTCAGACTGGTTCAGATCGTTTTAGATGGCTGACAACATAATACATCTTCCGGAAGGTTTGCAAGGGGGAGGTGGACCTCTAATTAAAACAGCATCTCCAAAGCAACCTGCATAGCATGGATGACGTTCGTTCATGCGGTGGCCTCCAAGGAAAATCACATCGTCTGGTTTTGTCACTGAAAGAGGGGGATGACTCAGGATATTTGGCAGCAAAGATGAATTATTAGGAATTGCAGGGAATTGTAGTGTGTTCTGTTGATTCCAGATGCTGGGAAGATCCCATTGGTTGCAGGTTTGTTTTACTTGCCTTGTTAAGTTGGGTTAAGAGGATTTTAGAAGATGTTCCAAAAATGATCTGGGTCTGCACTGTGGTTATTGAGTACCTGAAATGTGGCTAGTTAGGAATGAGGAATTTAATTTTTTATCTTATATAAGGTTAATTAGTTTAAATGTAAAAAAATTCATTTTGGGGGAAACTTTAAAGTATATTTGAAGTGACTTGGGTATGTGAATCTACTTTATCAACAGCAAATAGTAGCAAATATAAATACAAAGTAAGTATTTCTGATGAAATTTAGCACTCAAACTGAGATGGGTGTAAATGTATAATATACACCAGATTTGGAAGACTTAGTATTAAAGAAACATAAACAATTTTGCCAAAAATTCTTTATATTATCTCCATGTTGAAGTGACAATATTTTTGGTTAGTTGAGTTAAATACATAATTAAAATTGATTCCATCTATTTTTTTTATTTTAAATGTGGCTAATGGAAAAATTTAAATTATATATGAGGCTCACATTACATTTCTGTTGGACCACACTGAGCTGAACCATGCTGCTATTCCCACTGGCTTAAAAGGACAGTCATTGCTTACAGCATCATTTCTGGAATCAGATCCTAGAGGCATCTTTAGATCCTATGAGCTGGGCCCCCTAATACTCTCCATAATTTCAAGCCTGTTGTCGAGAGTGATACAAAGGAGTCCATGTCAGACCAAATTAAACGTATGTTAGTTCAGTCATACTACAAGTTCAGCTCTGAATCAGGTGCTTTTAGGAACTACAGTAATTCCTAAGAGTCTGCAGGCTTGTGAAGCAAAACATGACACACAACAGTGAGCAACAGAAAGCAGTGCAATCTGACACCAAAATCAGCTCTGGTGGGGTTACCCCATGAAACACGGGGAGCCTGGTTAAATTTGAATTTCAGATAAATGACAAATAATTTCTCTGTATAATTATGTTTCATGCAAAAAGACGGTGTCCTGGGTTTTTATTTGCTAACTCTGGCAATCCTAAGCAGCAGGGGCTATAGAATATCAGAGAAGATTTCTCTTGGAAGAACCCAGCCCAGTTCTACAAGGATGGATGTGATAGAACGGTCTACTTTCTTGAGTAAATAAACAACGTGTATCTCGCCTTTGTGCTGCTTTCTTCACTTCTGGATACTATCTGAGCTCTGCTCAATCCCTGAACAGTTCAGAGATGAAAGGGAACAAGGGTAGCAAGACAGCTTGTACCTTTGCATTTATGACTTTTCTGTTAGTCCACAGGCTATCATGGGTAAAAGCCAGGTCTTCCTATAGGAATGAGTTTTTGGTAGTAGCCAGACTGTAGGACTTGGTGGATCACACCCACAGATACTCCTAAACTGCTGCAGAACCTATTCTAAAACAAGGAGAAAAAGAAATTCACAAATCCTGGAAAGGACCATGCTCCACTCCTTACAATGGCCAGCAGCTCTGGGAATGGCCAAAGGATTTGCTCTGGGGTGAAAATACCATGTTGGACAAGGTATCAGGACCTACAAACTCACTTGGATTCTTCATGCCCCCACATCTTTCCCCATGTTAAGGCTAAACAAGGAAAGTGGGGAGAACATCTATGTCAAGTCAGAGTGGAGTTGGAGAAGCTGTTCTGTGTTGACGGACACACGCTGAGTTTCAAGAACCATCACACAGCTCTTCAAGTGCCAGTGGAAAGAGTAGATCCCAGGTATTCCACTTACTGACATTTATCTAGTAGAGAATTTTATCCCTGGGCTCCCAGTCCTGGTTGCTGGGACCCATCAGCTCACATAATTTACCTAAGATCAGAAATGCTGCCTTACCCTCACAGATGGGCTGCCTTCCACCCTCAAATACCTTCTTCATTACCAGTCCAACTCTCTGCTGAATTTGCAGGTTATGGGCGTCAGAGCCCCTGCAGAATGCTGCCTTTCACTCAGACATTTGAGCTGACTGGCTTATCTCATGGATGTGATCCTTTCCTTTGAATTTGTCATAGTCAAGATGCTTCCAGGCATTTCAAAGAAATGCTACAGAATCCTAAAATGATTTTTTTTTAAGATTTTATTTATTTGAGAGAGTGAGCAAGAGAGAGGAGAGAGAGAGAGAGAATGTGCACAAGAAGGGGAGAGGCAGAGGGAGAAGCAGACTCCCTACTGAGCAGGGAGCTTAATGCAGGGCTTGATCCCAGGACCCCAGGATCATGACCTGAGCTGAAGGCAGATGCTTAACCAACTGAGCCACCCAGGCACCCTTAAAATGATTTTAATTTAGACATTTAATTAGGATATATGAAGTGGTGGAGAGTAGGATCATGTTAAAACAAAATCGAATGATTCCAGATGAAGCCACCCTATGTGCTTGTTTTCTGAGTCATTCTAATTACTACTTTGGTGGCCCATTTCCACACCATGTGTCAGACAAGACTTGAATTTTTGCTCAGGAAATGCCTACAATGACTGGGCTGCAAGTCCAAAGAGATTCTGAAACATTGTTAAAGATTTCAAAGCCATACTTTTCTTCACCCATTTACCCATATAAGAAACATAAACTGGGATCTGTAGCTATTTTAAGGGATGTGGAAGACTTTTAAAAGATAAAATGTATATAAATATGTAGGTAAATTTATATGAATGTTGACTCTATATATAGTCAATAATAACATTTTGATGAGTTTTAAAATATAGAAACAAAATGGAATGGGACCAACAGTGGGAGAAGCAACAATGGGATGTAAGTCAGATGATAAAAGTAGTTAAAGTGTTCTAGGATTTTTGCCTTGTCCAGGAAGAAGGTGAAAATACTAATTAATATTAGATATTGATACATTACAAATAGGTGGTGTAGTCTCTAACAAAAGCAGTAACTCCTATCTCTAAGATAAGCGAAGGATTAAAATGGAATAATAAAAAGTAATTGGAAAGAAGGCAAGAAGAAAGAAAAAAATAGGACAGAACAAATAGAAAGCATATAGCAGCATGGTAGCTTAATTAAAATATTTTTTAATTGAGGGCGCCTGGGTGGCTCAGTCGTTAAGCGTCTGCCTTCGGCTCAGGTCATGATCCTGGGGTCCTGGGATCGAGTCCCACATCGGGCTCCCTGCTCTGCGGGAAGCCTGCTTCTCCCTCTCCCACTCCCCCTGCTTGTGTTCCTGCTCTTGCTATGTCTCTGTCAAAAAAATAAATAAAATCTTAAAAAAAATTTTTTTTTTAATTGAAATATATTTGATATATATGTCGTGTAAGTTTATGGTGTACCATGTGTTGATCTGATTCATTTCTATATGGCAACAGAATTGCCCTTGTAGTGTTAGCTTCTCTACCACATCACATAATTGTCATTTCTTTTTTGTTGTGTAAATAATTAAGATCTGGTCTCTTAGCAAGTTTGATAAAATATTGTTGTCTGTAATCACTATACTGTGTATTAGATCTCCAGAACTTATTTATCTGCTAGTTGCAAGTTTGTACCCTTAAGTAACATCTCTCATATTTCCCTACCCCATAGCCCCTGGTGACCACCATTTTACTGTTTGTAAGAGTTTGGCTGTTTTAGATTTCACATATAAGTGATATCATACAGTATTTTGTCTTTTTTCTGACTTATCTCAGTGTAATGTCTTCAAGGTCCATTCATGTTGTCACAAATGGCAGAATTTCCTTCTTTCTCATGGTTGACTCCATTGTGTGTATGTATATATATATATATATATATACACCACATCTTCTTTACCCGTTCATCTGTAGATAGGCACTTAAGTTGTTAAGCGATGGGTACTTTGCTATAGTGAATAATGCTGCAATAAATAGAGGAGCACATTTATCTCTTCAATATCCTATTTTCCATTTCCTTGAATATATACCTGGAAGTAGAATTGCTGGATCATATGATAGTTCTATTTTTAATTTTTTGAGGAACCTCCATACTGTTTTCAATAGTGGCTGGGCCAATTTACATTTTCCACAAAAGCGCGCAAGGGTTCCTTTGTCTCCACATCCTCACCAACACTTGTTATCTTTTGTCTTCTTGATGATGGCAATTTTCACAGGTATGAGGTGATATCTCCTTGTGGTTTTGATTTGCATTCCCTGATGATCAGTGATATGGAGCAGCAAGATGGAAGCTTTAAATTCCAATGTATCCGTAATCACATTAAATGTAAATGGACTAAATGTTCAACTGAAAGTCAAAAGACTGTCATACTAGATGAAAGCTAGCTGATATTTAAACCAATCACATCTGACAGGGATACAGAAAGATTTAAAATGGGAAAAGATATGTCATGCAAAACATTAACCAAAAGAAAGCTGATGTAGCTATAGTGGTATCAGACATTTCTTTAAGGCAAAAAAGTACTGTTAGAGATAAAGGGAGATAATTCATAATGATAAACATTTCAATTTGCCATAAATATATAATTCTAAATGTCTATGCATCTAATAAAATAACCAAAAGAGATTAAATAAACATTGGCAAGGATATAAGGAGTAGGCAAACGCACAGTCATGAAGGAGAATAAATACACCTGTCTTGCTGACATACAAGAAAGTCCAGAGTTAATAAGGATGTAGAACATTTGAATGACATTCCCAGCAAACCTGACCTAAAAGACATTTCCATTTGCTGACCAATTAAGCAGGTTTCATTTAAATGTTACTTCTCAGCTGTCTTACCTATTCTTACATAATAACTCTTATTAGATAGGTTAGAGCCTTTCAATCTTCCATTCTTTTAACTTTTCTCCTTGTTTTTAAATGATTTTGATGCTGTATTTGAGGTGATTTCCTTAGTATCATCTTCTAACTCAGTAATTATTCAGTTGTGTCAAGTCTAGGATTTAACTTGTCTATTGAGTTTTGAATTTTGAAGATTCTTTTTTTATTTCTAGAACTTCTAGAAGATGCTTGAGGGAAAGAATACATCTGTGTTCAAAAACCACATAAACATTTATGTGGATCAGGAACTAAACAGCACCAAGCAGTCAAATGCACACCACTCACCCTGAGAGAGTAGAGTGGGGAAAGATGGCAATTTGGGATGCAAAGGGCAGAGAGCATCTCTAACAGCCTTCCAGAGCTTTCAGTGGACCCAGAGTAGAATTGGAAGGCACTGAACTTCACTGAATAAGAGGTGGTGGATGTAAAGGAGTCTTATCACCAGGAGGACAGGCTGTAACAGAAAGAGGAGGAGATAGACTATGAAGCTGGAGGGTGGGTGAAATCATAGGAACCTCATCAGACACTCATGTGGAGGGATAACCACAGATGAGGAACAGACAGCACAGGGAATCCCAATGGATGCCATGCTTTTCCACTCTACCCCCCACAGTGCTCTAGCTTCAGTTCTCAAAATCAGTGGCGTCTAGGGAGGACAAGAGTGTGAAATCCAGAGCTGAGTGATTTATACTGAAATGGGTCTTCTGAGAATTGAATGATTTCTGGGGTTTTGTTTTGTTTTTGCCAGCAGGAGAGATGGGGCACTGTGATAGAAACTATGGTAAATTGAGAAAAAAAAAATAAAGTTTCTATTTTGTACCTGTCCAGTTGAGTTTCGTGGATGTACAATTTTATCTTTGATTCAGAAACCCTTCAGGATGGAAGGGGCTTCACGTGTCACCAGGTTCCACTTCAGCATCACAAAGATAAGGAATCTAAGGGCTGAGACTGAGTGAGATGAAGCATGAAGGGACTAGCCCAAGATCCTCTGGCTGTGTTGTAACAGGATAGGAACCCAGAACTGGGGTTCCTGATGAGTAGCTGTTCAGCCCTAGATTTTTTATTCTGCTTTGATATGAGATTCCCCTTACTCTTCTATCCTCTTCATTCTGTCATCTACAATATCTTCACTCTCTTAATTTTCAATGCGTCTTAACTGTGCAATTAACAATTTCTGTATATATAGAGAGAGACTTGGGACCACACTTGGAGAACCACTGCCCCAGACTATGTTTCTTGAAGACCCACTTCTTTCCCTACACAACTTTGTTATCTTTGCTCTGATTTCCACTCAGGAAATACTTGTTCAGTTTTCCTCAGATGTTCTTCATTCTCATTGTACCTGTCTAATTACTCCTTCATTTCATAAATTTCTTGGCTATTTTCAAATTTTCTTCCCAAAGAAGAAACTTATGTTTCCCCTGAATAATGTTCCTGTTTTGGGAGGGAAGTTGCATTAAGTTTGTAGGTTATTGAGGAGAGAACCGGCATCTCCTATTAGGTCCTACTATTCCCCAAACAGAATGTACTTCTCCATGAATTTGAATCTCATTCTCAGCTCTTCAGTAAACTTTTACGGCTTTTCTCCATCTGTACTTTTATTTTGAAGCTTATTCTCAAGCAGTTTATATTTGTGGATTGTTTTAGTGATTAGGATCTTTCCCACTGTATTTTCTAAATGCTTCTTGGTGGTAAATAGGGAAAGCTATTGCCTTTTTTTCCTATATTGATTTGGTTTCTATGTTTTGAAACTCGAGATTTGATTTGTGGCTTAACACATAACACTTAAAAAAGTTCCAAGTTCCCTGGAAAAGGGCATACTCCCTGTAGGGTATATAGCTCGAAATGTACCCTTTAGATACAATTTATTCATGTTATTAATATTTTTTTCTAAATCATTGTGTACCCTTTAAATACTTTGATATAGATATGCTTCTATGAATTTCTCCTTGTACTTTTAAGAATGGTAGCTTTACATATATTTTCGCCACTGATTTTGGCACATAAAGGCTAACTGCTGCCCTACCATCTTTTGGTTTTTACAAAATAAAACGGTGGCCTTTGCCTCATGGTCTCATGTGATGCTCTCAATCTCAACTTCTATATAGTCTGCTATTAATATTGTAACTCATTTTTTCCTTTTGCTTGCATTTGCCTGATAGACATTTTTATAGGGATTAGCTTTAGGTATGTCTTTAGTCAACAGAAGATAACTGGACTTGGTTTTATTACATACCAATTTGAGGACATCTTTCTGAATAAGCAAGTTTATCTCATTTACAGTTACTCTTGTAAGTATTATATTTGGTCCATGTTTTCTTTCCTTTTTCTCTGTTTTTGCTTCTTGAGATCTTTTATTCTCTTTTTCTCCTCATCAGTCCAGCCTGGGTTTTTTGTTTTGTTTTGTTTTGTTTGTTTTCTGTTTTTGCTTTTCTCTGAGTTTTTCAAATATATTATTTAGTCTATTGTTAGAAAATTATTAGAGTTAAGAAACTTTTGACTTTTCAGCCATTCTCATTTAAGCAAAATGTTTAACACATTTTTACATTTTATTTTCCCCATTCGCATTGTGGTCTTTGTTAAAGTGATGTGGGTTTATAGATCTGGATTATTCATACCACTTTGCACTAAAATATTTTATCTTTTTTTGTGTGTGTGAGAACGATTTTCAGTTAGGACAATTTTATGACAGGTTTACATTTATTTGGATCTCTCTTAACTTTAATTTGTTTCAGTGCACACTGCCAATACTTTTATGATGATTTTTCCAGCTCCAAACATTTAATTTTGATTTCCTGTTGGTTGTAATACTTCTTCAAGAAACTTTTTTCCAAAAAAGAAAATAAACTTTTTTTTTTCCACGAAGCCTACATGCCTAATATTTTCTGAGTGCTTTCATTTGAGGAATCATTTTTGTTGATTTCACATATAAAAGACTGGCATACAGGGTATAAAATTCTTGGATCACAATATTTTCCTCTCAAAATTGCTTTGAGGTCTCCGTTGTCCTTTAGGGTTGCACTAAAGAGGTCTGTCACCAGCCTAATTCCTATTTATTCCTGGGTTACTTTATTATTTCCTTATATAGAAGTTTGATAAATTTTCTTCATCTATGTAGTTGAAGAATTTCCTGGACTTTTTCTCAGGGTGAATATGAGTGAAACACAGTGAGCTTTATTCTGCATTGACAGTTCTTTCTTGGGCTCAAGAAATGTCCTTCTATGGGACGCCTGGGTGGCTCAGTCAGTAAAGTGTCTGCCTTCAGCTCAGGTCATGATCCCGGGGCCCGGGAATCAAGTCCCGCATCAGGCTCCCTGCTCAGTGGGGAGCCTGCTTCTCCCTCTCTCTCTGCTCTCCCCCTGCTTGTGCTCTCTATGTCAAATAAATAAATAAAATCTTAAAAAAAAGAAAAAAGAAATGTCCGTCTATTACAGCTTTTATACTATTATAAAATGCTGTGTTTTAGGTGCAGAATATATAAGGACAAACAAAAAAGGTAAAGTCTCTGTTTTCATGAAGCTAAGTATTAGTCTAGTGAACAAGGAAGTCATTAGAAGTGTAAACTTCTACCACATCACTACTGGTGTTACTAACACCTAACATGTATCAAACACTTACTACGTACCAGGTTCAGTTTCAGCTCTGTATATTTACTATTTCACTTCATTCCCATGACAACAGAGTGAAGAAGATTCTGATGTTAGTCGGATTTAGAGATGAGGGACTAAATATCCAAGAGGTCAATCAAGTAAATTGCCTGAGCTGGGGTTTGAACCCAGCCAAGTAAAGAGTAGGGAGGAATGCTTTCTAGTCAGAAAGAACTATTGACTGTGAGAAGGGGAAGAGGTTGGTCAATTTGAGGAAAGAAACACCTGTAATTGAACAATAGGCTGCTAGGGGTGAGTGCTAAAAAGTAGTGCTAAAGAAGCAGGTAGAAGTCAGATCATGTCCTTTCTGGGAAATTTGCAAATTTGGCTGCCATGACATTGTTTTATTTTTCTCTTAACTGCCTTTGAGGCTAATTTTAATTCTACTACCATGTCTTTAATTTCTTGCAGACCTTCTATATTCCAGCTTCCACATCTTGAAAACAATCCCATCTTCTTCTCTTTCTTGAATTTCATTGCCCAAACTCAAGTCCCCTTTTATCTCAGCATATATTCTCTTTATTGATGCAATGTAGAGATTATGGCATCATTAACCAAGTTGAGAAAGCTAAACAGTTGTCTGAATTTTTCACATGGATTCTACATTAGATAATCTTCACTCTGCTTCCCCTTAGTTGTCTGAATGTTATCCTTGTGTATTGCCTTAGAGTCTCTTTTTTAATACACCTCATTTTCAAATTCTTGGAGAAGGTGCTCTCTCCACATCTTTGAACAGAGGAAACCTGTCCAGACTCAGGTCTCATCTGAAGATTAGATGAGTGCATGGATCTGGGTCCTGCTATCTTTACACTGGGTGGTGGTAAATCCACTTCCAAACTCTGGAGCTTGGAGAGTATTTTAATGCTCCAATCTCATTCCTGGTTCTGGTGGGGGGTGGGGGTTCATGCATTTTTTTCTGTTCTTCAGTGGGGGCATCTTTGACCATGCCTGTTGGGTTTTTGAACTGATGCAAAACTTGCAAAACAAACCCCCCCCCAAATGCACAGTCCTTGAAATTCTTTTTGGTTTCATCTCTACTTTGATCATCTTACTTGTAAAGATGGCACCTCTGGTAATAGATGGACAATCCCAGGCCTCTCCGTGCAGGCCAGCTGGTCTCCTGGATTTTTTTTTTTTTTTTTTAATATTTACAAGGGCATGGAATCGTGGGGGTGGAATTGGGAAGAATAATTTTCTTGCCCCCAAGAACACACTTAAAGATGTCAGAGGGATACTTGTTCTGTTTCCACATTTGGTTAGGCCATAGGTCCCTGAGACAAAAGGCAGATGGTGGGAGGGGAGAAGTAAATCAAAGCATCGTCTTACTTTTTTGGTAAGGATAAAACTGCATTTCCTAAGTTGAGGTTTGCCATAAGCTGAAGGCTAGGTAGCGTTTTACTCAGTCTGGCTGCATTTGCTTTATAATTAGGTCAGGTGATACCAGACTGTGGCATGTTTTGATCCTGTTGATTTTAATTTTCAGTGTTATTGTGATTTATTACCCTAATCCGGGTATTCACAGGAGCTTGCTAGCCTTCCACCATTTTCAACTTATTGACACAGCTTAGTAAAAATGTGAATTTGACAGGAGCACAAAGAAAGCTTTTTGGGAACTCATATCTAACTTCCAATTCTTTGTATTATTTATTAAAAGGGAACACACACACACCCTTTACAGGTCCCGGTATAAGGAAAGACTCAATCAATGCAATTTGGATTGACAGCATCTTCATGTTATCTGATTAAAGGCAATATCAGAAGAGTACTTTTTCCAGCCTAAATTTGTCAGTGGGTTGAGAAAACATAAATATGATTTCTTAATTTTTGCAAATGTGATTTATTCCTCCATTCTTTGTTGTTACCTTTCAGATTCAAATACTCAATTGGGAGTGACACACCTCACCCTAATTCTTTCCAGCTCGTGATGATGTCTAATGATCAGTACAAGAAACTCTTATTTTATATGTAACATAGTTTTCTGCCTTAAGTTTTCTTTTTTATCCACCCCATTTTGGCTCTCTGGTTTAGTTGCTGTTTTGATCCTGAACACCCATTTTGCAAATCCTGACTTTCTCCAAGACTCTTCAGTTGAAATCTGAAGGAAATAAGTGAGTCAGAAATCACTTCTTGTCAAACACAGTGCCAGAAAATGAGCTGTTGTGTGCTCAGTGGGAAGGCATTTACCCTTTCTTCACTTTCTTGCAACTTGAAAGTAAATCCATCTCCTTCTCTTGGAATTTAATTCCCCAATCTCTATTCCAAAATAGAAAAAGATCAGGAAGAACATATGAATGCTGGATATCCAGCCTCAGCAACATATCATATTTATCACCTTTAATGTCCCCTTAATGCCTTTGTGTCTTGTCTTCTAATTTAGCTATGACTCCACTAGTAAAAATTATGACTCATGTCCAATTCCACATTTAGCAAATTTTCTAAGACTTTGTTAGTGTGTAAGGCAATGAATATGAAATGAGGTCTACATTCTTTATTTGGATTAGGTTTAAAGCTTTTCAAATAACACCATCTGAAAATGTCATAGCATGACAAAGCAACCATCCCTATGGGAGGGAACCTATCCATGGGGCACAGGACGTTGGGGGAAAAATACACTGTTTATCTTACTATATTCTAACTCTCTTCTACTCACTGCACACATTTGCAACTCAGGCATTTTTATATGTAAATGAAAATAAGGTTAAAAATTAACATCAAGGGAAATTTTCAGATGGAAATAATCTAGAGAAGACCAAAATGTAGTGATCAATATAAGATAGTGTGGGTCAGGGGTCAACAAGCTATGGGTCGGGTCAAATCTGGTCTATTTTTGTAAATAAAGTTTTATTGAAACATAGCCACTCCCATTCATTTACATATGGCTGCTTTCCCACTACGATGGCAGATTTGAGTCAGTTGTGACAGAGATCATACGGCCCATAAACCCTAAAGTATTTACTATCCCGTCCCTTTAAAGTTTGCCAACACCTGGTGTAGGTGATTATTAGTTTCTACCCAGAATCCATTCCTCTCTTTCTCTTTCCTAACAGGATCTTCGTTTGTCTATCTTCCCACTCCTCCCCCACACAGCCCAGGTGTTCCAAGGGATGCTCACCCTCCTCTCTCTCTGACTGTCCAAACATGGTCCCATCAAGCCTGCCAGAATAATTAGAACAGGACCCCAAGTCTAAGCCAACCGGTACATGGAAATCCCTCAACCACAGGGAATGTTTCAAAAATGGGTATGGAATCCAATTGGAATCATATGAGGAAAAGATTGTTCCAGTCTTTTTGGAAATAAATTTCTCTGCTTTTAATTGAGACTTCACTGGAAGAGATGCTCTCTCTTCTCCTGGATGGTGTGTGCGTGGTACTGTAGCCATGTTGCCACCAGGAGGAAAACCAGGAGGATATGTAGCCAGCACAGAGACAGGTACAGCTAAGACAAATGCAGAGAAATACACACAGAATCCACAGATTCAGCTAACGTTGGAGATCGCCGTATTTCTGGAACCTCCAATTACTTGAGCCAATTAGTTTATTTTTAAGCTGGTTTGAGTACTGGGTTTTCTGTTATCTTCAAGATAGAGATCTTTAACCAATAGAAATATTCCTATTCCATGTAGGTTATGAAAAGTGTCGTAAGATTTTGTGTTGATCTAATTTATCTGTAGTCCTAAAAACTTCTTTACCTCTGAACAGAACCTCCCTCTTCTTCCTATCAGTGTCTCTTGGTGGCTGCCTCTTGGGGTCACTGCCTAGCAGTCTGTTTAAAAAGGGAGACCCTGTCAACCTTTCAAACTTTCAAACTCAGGGCCCAAGGTGGTCACCACTCTTTGTGATACCCCTAGGTGTTTTTACCCCATCCTAGTTCTTGTCACTACCATTCCTTGAGTGTGGATCAGGCATATGTGTGACATCCCAGGCTTGCAGCTCTTCATTGATTGCCTTCAGAAAAATCCAACATCCTTATTGTGGTCGACAAGACCCTCTGTGTTCTATGCTGTGTCCAACTCCCCAGGCTCATCCTGGACCATTCCCCCCTTCTCACTTTCCTTTCTAGTCACACTGTTTTTCTACTACCTCTAATGACCCATACACTCATGTCTCCAAACATGTAAGAAGTACTCTTCTTTCTGCCTGGAATCCTCTCCTTTCCCATGTATAGCTATACTGCTCTTATTTACCCTTCAAGTCTCTGCCCAGTGGTTGCTGCTTCAAAAATGACTCACCTGACCCCCCAAGACCAGTTTAGCTCCTGTATGACGGGCCCCCACCGACCTCATCTTCCCCTTTTCATAGCACCTCTCTTACTTGCAGCCACTAAGTCAAACTCCAGATTCATAAGCACGCTGGAAGCTCCATGGAGGTGTTTTTGCTCAAACCAGGTCGCCAGTTCTCAGTGCAGTGTCTGGCATAGAGCTGGTTCTCGATATATATGGCTCATGACTGCATTAATATTTTTGGCTGTTTCTACAATTGAAGCTATTGACACTACCCAGGTATAAATGCAGAGTACATCTCTAATGACTCATGTCTAATGACTTGGAGAGAACGCTGGGTAAACACTAATAATTCTTATTCTCTGACTCTCCATTTTCTGGACAACATGCAGAACATCAGCTTTATAATATGACATCCATTTATATCTTACAATAGATCAGGCTCTCAACCAGGCCCTCAGTATACTCCATTTCCAACTTCTAAAGTTCTTCTAAGGTCATTTTATTAATCTCACTCTGCGGATGAGAAAGCTGAGACAAAGAGAAGTTAACATCACTTGCTAATTATGTGTGGATCTAGCACTGCCACACCCACTGCAGACTATCATGTTGGTTTTCAGACCTGAACAACAATTTCTCCTGAGTCTACATGAGTGAAGGGTCTGTGGTTACTCAGGTTACCAGGACTCCAGGGGGATGTGTGTGCAAGCACATGTATGTGTGTGTGTGCTGCTATGGACTAAATTGTGTCCACCCCAAGTTCATATGTTAAAGCCCCAATTCTCAATGTGATGGTATTTGGAGATGGTGCTTTGGGGATATAATTAGGTCTAGGTGAAGTCATAAGTGTAGAGAAACATGATGGGATTAGTGTCCTTTATAAGTAGAGAGCAGAGAGCTCACTGTCTCTATCTTTCAGTCTCTCTCTCTGCCATGTGAGGACACACAAGAAAGTGATCGTCTGCAAGAAAGGGAGAGAGCTCTCATCGGAACCTGACCATGCTGGCACTCTGATCTTGCATTTCCAGCTTCCAGGACTATGAGAAGAGAAATATCTGTATCTGTTTTTTAAGGCCCCCAGTCTGTGGGACTCTGTCATGGAAGCTGAGCTAAGTAAGACATTTGCATACAGGAAGTCTACTTCACATCTCATCCATCTGGTATCATCAACACCATGCCTTAAAAATTTCAAAGACTTCCCACCACTCTTGGAAAAAAAAATCCTGAGATTTCTCCTAATAAAATTATAAAATATCTGGACTAAAGTTCTGGAATGAGTTTTAATATTCAAATTTTTAAAAATGGTTAAATGCATTTGGAAAATAGAACACCACTCACTTTTGTGTCAGCATAATCTCATAATGTGTTTGAGTTGAAAACTTATGTTTAAAATTTCATTGATCAGAGGGATAGTGGTTGTCTCACGTTGCGGCTGTACTGACTCCCAGAGTTCATGTGTGTTAGAATTCTATCGCAGGTTAACCAGATGTCAATTCTCCTGAGGAAAACCCTTTGAGTGTTTATTCTAAGGAAAAAAGAAATCTGGGAAATAGGCAACTTTGAGTAAGTTTCTATAAATATCCAAGTCGTTATATCAGCAGAGCCCTTCTGAGTTTAGTAGAACCTCTGTCATTCAGCCAAGCCAAGTATGCCATTAGCCCTGTGTGTCCTTTGTTGAAGAGGGGACCATACATGAAAACAGAATGAACCAGTCCAATAAAACCTTTCTTTTTTTTTTAAGATTTTATTTATTTATTTGAGAGAGAGAGAATGAGAGACAGAAAGCATGAGAGGGAGGAGGGTCAGAGGGAGAAGCAGACTCCCCGCTGAGCAGGGAGCCCCATGTGGGACTCGATCCCGGGACTCCAGGACCATGACCCGAGCCGAAGGCAGTCGCTTAACCAACTGAGCCACCCAGGCGCCCAGTCCAATAAAACTTTTTAAGAGAATGAGGCATGAACAGTATTAGATCAAGTCCCTTCCAACAGAGTATAACACATAGGAGAGACAGACTTTCCATCCATTTGCTTATATACTCTGGGCAGTGTGGGCACCTTGAAAAGGCAGAAAATGGAGCTTGGCAGGAGATGCTTATGCATGGGAGGATAGTAGCTTGGCAGCCAGGTAGCAGTGGTGCTTAACAGAACTAGTGGCATTCAGCAGATGATGGGCAGAAGACCGTGCCCATCTTCCTAGGAGTGCCTTGTCCCAAGGGCAGGCACAGAGATGGGGCCAGAAAGGAGAATAGGGAGGAAAGGCAAGCTTCACATGGGACTTAATCAGACAGTTGACTTATTTATGAAGAACTGTGAGAGACACCACCATAGACAACATCCTTGTTGTAGATTTTCTGGGCTCTGAAGTCTATGTGGGTAAAAAGATGGCAGGAAGAAAGGGTTGAATATGAGTTAGAGAACGTCCTTTGCCTCTAGTTAGGTGACTGGAGGAGAAGAATGTGTAGTGATGGGAAGATTAGGGGAAGGAATCCAAAAGCACAGACATGGAGCACTGGAAAATGTCCCCCTTTCCTTTAAAAATTAAATTCTTTCGGGCGCCTGGGTGGCTCAGTTGGTTAAGCGACTGCCTTCGGCTCAGGTCATGATCCTGGAGTCCCTGGATCGAGTCCCACATCGGGCTCCCTGCTCAGCAGGGAGTCTGCTTCTCCCTCTGACCCTCCCCCTTCTCATGCTCTATCTCATTCTCTCAAATAAATAAATAAAATCTTAAAAAAAATTCTTCCTTAGTTGTACAATGCTTTAAAAAAATCACTTAAATAATTTAATTGATTTTATTTATTTTTTAAAGATTTATTTATTTATTTGACAGAGAGAGACACAGTGAGAGAGGGAACACAAGCAGGGGGAATGGGAGAGGGAGAAGCAGGCTTCCCGCCAAAGAGGGAGCCCGATGTGGGACTCGATCCCAGGAATCTGGGATCATGACCTGAGCCGAAGGCAGACGGTTAATGACGGAGCCACCCAGGCGCCCAATTTAATTGATTTTAAAAATAAAATAGCTGGTAACAGAATCCAGGGAACTAGGACTTGTAACTGGAGGGAAGTGGTGAAATCGGGAGGATGGACTTGAGGAGGTTTTTATATAACCCAAGGGAGGTAAAGAGGATCTGAGTTTCCAGGGAGAAGCATGGAGAGGTGCCCCCCAGAATGGGAGTACCAGGTAGGACTGTGCCTGAATATTAACTAAGATACAGTGAAAACCAATATGGAACAAACGTGCCTAACTTTAGATGTTTTTGCCAGAAAGGAGTTCTGCAACAATGTCCAATATAACTTGGTTGCCTAAATATTCTATGGAGTATTAGTAATGTTGAACTCCGTCCAACATTCCTGGAGAATTTTCATTCACATAATAAAAATACAAGCTGGGACATGGGCGATATGACAACCCAGAAAAGCCCAGTGGATCCGAGAGCCTCGACTTCACTTGGGGCAGAGGATAATCTTTGAAAAATTAGTCGGGGATTTGGTGATGTACAAATTCAACTGAACTGACAGATTTATGTGGCTTATAATGATTCTGGTTTTGAAACACAACATGAAATGCCAGACAGTGAGTGTTCAGAGACCACCAGCATTGGAGAGGCCTCTCCACGAGGCTGCCACATTATTTATATTAAGGCCTTTTCTGCACACTGAGCAGTTTCATTTTCAAAGGGAAGACCGGGGTCCTTGATTTTTAAACTACAATACTACGCTGACCTCGGAGACATTCGCTTTCCCAACACACCAGGCCTTCATGAGTCTACGGTTGAATTTGGGCAGAAGACACACCACACACTGTTTGATTGCAGTTGTTTGACTTTGTTTTATTTACAAATCATAAGCACAGTTGGGCCGCCGAGCACATCTCTCACTAAGGCTCTTGCCAGCCCAGAGCAGATGGAGACATAAATCAGGCCCCAAGGCTCTGTCTCGGGTCCCTTTGTTTCCTGTAATTACTTACTTGCCCCTTATGTGTGCACAGGACCTCAGAGACACCCACATCTTCCACTTTGGGGCTAGAAGCAGGGCCAGGCAGTCATGGCCATAGACAAACTTACGCCCCATGTGGTTTCAGCTCCTCAGTTCCCCGTGGAATACCAGGCCATTCGAATGTCATGTGTTTCATTTTCTGGTCATTTCCAATTGTACCACGTGAAATTTGTACTTGCTTTTCTTGGGAGGTTTCAAGTATTCTTCTCTTAGTAAATAGGCCAGGTCTTTGAGTTGTTCTAATGACCTCACCCCCAATAGAAAATCCTATATGGTGTCTTTTATTCTACTTCACATTTTTCTTTTTAAATCAGTTCTATCATTCTATCATTTACATACAATAAAATGTACCCATTTTTAGTGTCCAGTTTGATGAGTTTTGACAAATGTATATACCCATGAAACTACCACCACAATCAAGATATGCAATATCTCTGTCACCCCCAGAAAGTTCCCTCTATCTCTTTGCAGGCAACAACTGGTCTCTTTGTTGTCATTACTTAAAAAAAAAATAAAGGGGAGGTTGGTGGGGAGGGCGACTCCTGTGGGGCGCACCTCCCCACAGCCTGGTTCCCCGGAGCCTCTCCCAGGAGTGGCCTGGAGTGACCACTGAGGTTGGCCATGGGGGTCTAGTGACATTGAGCTCTGGTCTGGGGTGGTTTCATCCCAGGGGGAGAGGACTGTGAGGGCAGCCTAGCGGCCAGAGCCAGTCCCCAGCCCTTCAGCCCCATACTCCCAGCCTGAACATGGATGATGGATATGCAGATGTTGACATTAAAATGCTAATTTTTTATTTGCCTTTGCTGACTATGTTGACACAGATTGTGTTTGCAGAATTTCTACTAACATTTGGCTTTGGAACGTCAGAAATGAGACCTGCCGGTTCAGAGAGTATGCACTTGCGTACTGATAGTCAGATATTTTTTAAAAATTTTATGTATTTGAGAGAGAGAGCACAAGCAGGGTACAGTGAGAGGGAGAAGCAGAATCCCCACTGATGCAGGACTTGATCCCAGGACCCCGGGATCGTGACTTGAAGGCAGACGCCCAACCGACTGAGCCACCCAGGTGCCCCTAGGAAAAAATTTAAAAATGTTCCAAATTCCTGTGGAAAATCTTAACATTAGAAAGGTACAAAAAAAAAGGTGAAAAGCATTCTAGCAGATATTGGGTTTCCCAGCTGCTAGGAGTTGCTAAAATACCTTAAAGGCTTTGATCCAGGAGAGAAGTACTTTTTTTTTTTTTAACACATCATGGGGAGATATTTCTCTTGGGGAACCTTCTGGAAAGAAAGTGAGATATCGAACAAAGCCATATTGTTGTAGCAGCCTCTGTAAATACTCTACAAAATGCTTACTTCATTCAGAAATCATTTACATCGTTACCATGAAGATGACATTGATCAGGAGCTGGTGATCCCTTGCCCAAACTGTGTATTTTTCTTCTCAACCCCAAATTGTGGGAAGGCACACTGGAATGTTCCACACACCTGTTCAGAAAGTCCAGAACTACCCAGCGAGTATTCTGGGTGAAACTAAATCTTCGAGGAGGGATGTGATAGTTTTACAGGTTTAAAATGCAACTTTTCAAACACTGCGTACTACATGAAGAAGCATGGGCTGGTAGCCCGTTTTCATGACTTAATTCACTCCTTTGGCCTGCAAACCAAGGAAATGGGCGAGCAACGAAAAACCGAGGACAGCTTTTCTACTGAGAAGATGCCACCATGTGACAAGTATTATTGTAAAAACTGCAACACCAATGCCAGCAGCCGGGATGCTTTAATGTATCCTATTTTGACATTGGACCTACACAGGGATTGGAGAATAAACTTAGATCCGTGATTTCAGGACATATTAGGAAGCCTGGACTTTTGAAGCAAATGCATGCTTTGCTCCCAAACCAATGGCATCTTTGGCTGTACCACCGAAACAGCAGGGTTCTGGGCCTCACAGCCACATTCCCACAACCCTGTAGCGAGTCAGACCGCAGTCCAGCTGGTGACAGTGGCCTGGGGCACTTCTGGAAGCCTCACCCCTTCTCCACCTGCCGTGGCGCAGTCCCACATGACTCTAGGCTCCAGTCCTCTGCCTCCCTCCGTTCCCCAGCTGGTCTTTCTTTCTCATGGAGTCCCACTTGTTCAGTCAGCAAATCCTCCTGTGTTGCCCTTGAGTCAGCCAGTCGGACCTGTAAATGTCTGTTGAACAGGCATCCACCCCATAAACCAGGCCATTCACCCTGGGGCCTTTACCCCTTAGCCAGCCTGTTGGGCCTGGAGTTCTTTCCATCGACAGACCTGCCTGGGCCTGGCGTCCTTCCTGTCCTTCTGTCACCCCCAGGGGGGTTCTTCAGGCTGGCTCATGAGGGGTGATTTCTGTGAGTCAGACAGTCCCATCAGGGGTCCTTCCTGCAGGCCAGATGACCCCTGCTGGGGTTGTCCCTTTGGGACAGATGGCAACTTCTGGGGTCCTTCCTGCTGGCCAGGTGGTCCCACTGGGCTCCCTTCTTCCAACCAGACTCTTGGCAGGTACTCTCCCTGTGAACCAGGGTATTAATTCTGGTGTTCTTCAGCTTCATTAACCTGTCATGTCAGGAGAGCTCCCCTGCGGGCCAGCCAGTGAGACCTGGGGTCCTACAACTTAACCAGTCTGTGAGCACCAACATTCCACCTGCAAATCAGCCAGTGAGACCTGACGCCTCTGAAAACCCCATGTTCCTCCATCAGGCTCTATTCTCAGGCAGCTCATGCCGACGGGGAAGCAAGTGAATGGGATTCCCACATCCACGCTTGCCCCAGCATCTGTGACTTTGCCTGTGCTTCCAGGAGGTGTTGCCACTGTCCCCCCAGCCCCAGATGCCCATCTAGCCCTGCCTGCTGTCTCCTTCAGCGGTGGTAAACGCCACTTGGAATAGGTCTGCTCAGGCCTCTCCATCTGCGGCAGAAGCAAACCAGGTGCTCAAAGAGATGAAGCAGTGGAAAACCCGTCCAGTTTGCAATGAGCTCTTCCCTTCCAGCATCTCCCAGGTTGCTATGGAGGTGGCTCATAAGCACAGTGAATCCAAACCTGCCGAAAACTTGGAGCCCAAAAACCTGGCAGCATGGGCACCATGTGTAAAGTGGACGAGTGAGAAAACAGTTTGGTGTCTCTCCTGCAAATGCCTGGTGTCCAAGGAAGAGTGCATCCATCACTTGCAAATGGCCTGGGTGCGTGTTCTGCCCATGCACTTTCTGTGACATTAAAGGCCTTTCAGAGCACAGTAGGACTATGCCCCGGGGGGAGAAGAAATTACGTGTGGATGATAGGAACAAAGGTTCTCAGTTGGATCTCGATGCTAACGGAAGCCTCCTTGCCAATACTGGCTGGGATACATTCCAAGTCACTTGTGCCCCTACGACCCCAGACAGAGGGTGCCTCCGGGAGCCCCAGCAAACAAGTAGTGACTTGCCCCTTTTGCTTTGTTTGGCACCTTGGTGACGACTGAGGTGTCTGAGTTGCGTTTGAAGGCGAGGCCCCACATCACACCAACAACAGTCCATACAGTTCTGAAATCTCCAGCGTTCAAGTGCATCCCTGGCTCTGGGGTCTACACTGGCAACGTGACCCTGACTGCCATCCACCTGCTGCGCTGCAGAAGGGCTCCAAAGAACAGCTGCTCAGACCTCTGGATCCAACCTAATTTTAGTAAGAATAGGGACGTGCTCTTAGTGAAGGGTGAGGTGATCCACGACTCCAGCTTTTCTGTAAAGAGAAAGCTGCCTGATGGCCACTTTGGGGCAGAAGACCAGAGGGATGTGAAGGAGCAACCTCTCGTCATCAACAGCGATGCGATGCAGCCCCAGCTCCCAAAAAGATGGGGAGTGTGGTGCCTTTGAAAAGACAAAGGAATGAAATCAGGACAGAGGGGCCGCTTGTTAATGATGATGCTTTTCAGATTTTAGCATTAAGCCCTAAAAGATATGAAGACCGTTCTTATGAAGGAAAAAAAAAAAAAAGCAATGTCTTCGAGATGATTTCCACAAGAGACCATATCCCAGTAAAAAGGAAATACAGAACTTCTTTCTTCACTCTTGTGTGTGTGGAAAAATCGACGTGGCTTCATTTTATTTTGGAAAAAGAAGATATATTTGCATGAAAGCAATAAAAAAATCACAAGCCTTCGGTACTTTTTTAGGTTTTGATATGTCTGAACTTAAAAATGTTAAACACAGGTTGAACTTTGAGTATGAGTCACAAAACTTGTAAAAAAAAAAAACAGATTAGGAAATCTAGAGTACTAGATAATTAGTGGGTTTTTTTCAATTGAGATTGAAAAAATGTTATTTTCTTCACTGTATGTTGGGCTAATCATTTCAGTGGTCTTTATGCTGCTCTTTAGATTTATTTCAGGTCCTCAGAAAGGCTTCTATATAAAAGAACTGAATAGTTCTTTCAGATTGTTTCCTGAAGTTTGATTTTGTAACAAGTATTTTTAGTTCTTCCCTGTCATGTAAATTAAATCCTTGGATCCTTCATGCAAAAAATAAAAATAAATAAAAATAAAAAATAAAAAATGAAAAGAAAATGTTAAATAAAACTTTTGAATCAGCTTATGTGGACTCACAGCACAATCTTGACATTATAGTTATTAGTTTTATATTAATTTATTAAGGAGTAACTGACATTTTTCCGTACCGAGGTTTTTTTTTTTAATATTTATTTATTTATTTGGGGGGAGGGCAGAGGAGGAGGGAGAGGGACAAGCAGACTCTGCGCTGAGCACGGAGCCCAACACGGGGCTCAGTCTCATGACTCTGAGATCACGACCTGAGTGGAAGCCAGAGTCAGATGCTTAACTGACTGCCACCCAGGCACCCCCATACTGAGGTTTACTAAGAATAGAATGCATTTTTGTTTATTAAGGTGTCTTTTATGGCTTTCCATTGAGTTTGAAAGTATCCCTTATATCGATCATTTATATCAAGGACATTCCTGCTCTTTCTAAAGAGATATTTTTTCTTTTTTTTTTTTTTTTTTAAGATTTTATTTATTTATTCATGAGAGATAGAGAGGCAGAGGCAGAGGAAGAAGCAGGCTCCCCGCAGAGCAGGGAGCCCAATGCGGGACTCGATCCCAGAACCCTGGGATCATGACCTGAGCTGAAGGCAGACGCTTAACCGACTGAGCCACCCAGGTGTCCCAAGAGATATTTTTTTCCATTCTGTTTCCTGCATGGTTATTTACAGGGGATACTATTGATTTTTTAATGTTAACTTAAAAATTGGTCAGAATTTTCTGAATATTTTGATATTTAGTAATTTTTCAGTTAATTCTCTTGGGCTTTCCAAGGGTAAAATTGTCATCTATAAAAAATATGTAATTTTGCCTCTTCTTTTTAAATTTTATTCTTCCTTTCATCTCCATACACTAGCTAATGGGGCCAGAATGATGTCGACCAACAAGGAGACTGAGGTCCTTGTTTCATTCCTGGCTTCATTCCTGTTTCTAATTTTTACCTGTGCATGAAGCTGGTTAGGTTCTCAGATATTAGGGTTTTTTTGGCATTTAAGGAAATAGGCATCCATTCTTGACTTAACAAGAGTGAATGTCAAAACTTACCAAAGACATTGTTGACACCTTTTTCTTTGTCCTAATAATACCAATGGATGTCCTACTATTTATATCTTTCACTGAGTTTCTAATACTGAGGCCTCTCATCCCAAGAATAAGCATCAGTTGATTGGGGGTTGCAATCTAATTTCTACTTGGAAAGAGCCCAGATGTCCATCGACAGATGAATGGATAAAGAAGATGTGGCATATATACACAATGGAATATTACTCAGCCATCAAAAAGAATGAAATCTTGCCATCTGCAATGACATGGATGGGACTAGAGGGTATTATACTATTTAATTTTAGATTTTTACGCTAATATTCATTTGTGATTGCTTATCTCTTTTTGAGTCATATTTTTCAGGTTTTAGAATTAATGTACTTATGGATTTCAAAATAAATTCTTAATAAGTATTTATCTAATAATTACTTCCTCCTGTATATATGCTCTGAAAGATGTAATTAATTTTATCTGGTCCTTAAAGATTTAATAGTATCCATCTATGATATTATATGGCCAGAGTTTTTTAATACTAGCAATTGATCTATTAAATTTCCTTTGTCTTCTGAGTCAGATTTTTTTATATATTGCTAGAAAATTATTTTTAAACCCAGATATTAACATTAATTTTCAGAGAATAAAATATTACCTTATTCATATTTTAGGGGGGTTTCCCTATGTATGTGTCATTTTTACATTTTATTTTTTTAAAAAGACATTTAATTTACTTTTTGAATTTACCAACTTTCTATATTCTAACTTTTTAACTACATTTTCTCCCTACCAATTCATTTTTCTGTATGGATATCTAGTTACTCCAGCACCATTTGTTGAAAATATTTTTTCTTTCCTCATTTTATAGCTCCGGTTCCTTTGTCAAAGCTAGTTGACTATATAGTTCAATGTAGTACCACTTGTTTATTTTTTGCTTTAGTTGCCTTGCTTTTTGGGGTCAAACACAAAAAATCATTGCCAAGACTGATGTCAAGGAGATTACTCCTTATGTTTTCTTTAGGAGTTTTACTTTTTGGGTCTTAAATCCAAGTCTTTAATTCATTTTGAGTTGGTTTTTATGTATGGTGTCAGGTAGGCATCTGGTTTCATTCTTTTGTATGGAGCTGTCCAGTTTTCCCAACACCCGGTCTTTTCTCTGTTGTATATTCCTGGCTCAATTCAAACTAAGAAGCTTTTGCACAGCAAATGAAACCATCACAAGATCAACAACAACCTACATAATGAGAGAAGATATCTGCAAACCACATATCCTATAAGAAGTTAATATCCAAAATATATATCCAAAATGTACAAAAACTCATAGAATTCAGTAACAAAAAACCAAAAAACCAAACAAAAAACCCCAAAACACCAACTTAAAAATTGAGCAAAAGACTTAGACATTGTTTCAAAGAAGACATACAAATGGCCAATAGGTACATGAAAAAGTGCTCAATATCACTAATCGTTTGGGAAATGCGATCAAAACCACAAAGAGATATGACCTCATACTTGTTAGGTTGGCCGTTATAAAAAATGTAAGAGAGAACAAATGCTGGTCAGGATGTGGAGAAAAGAGAGTTCTTGTACTCTGTTGGTGGGAAAGTAAACTGGTATATCCACTATGGAAAAAAGTATGGAGTTTCCCTTAAAAATTAAAAAAAAAAAAAGTACCATATGATCCAGGAATCCTACTTCTGTGCATATATTAAAAGGAAATGAAATCGGTATCTCAAAGATATGTCTGTACTCTCCTGACACATAATTATTCACAATAACCAAGGTATAGGAACAATCTATGGGTGTATTGATGGTTATAAGATGAGTAAGTTCTGAGGATCTAAAGTATAACATGGTGACTATAGTTGATAACATTGAATTGTAATAACTGAAATTAGCCAAGATAGTAGAACTTAAGTGTTCTCATAAAAAAAAAAAGTGAGGTTGTGTGTGTTATGTGAGGTTATGAATATGTTGATTAACTAGATGGAAGGAATCCTTCCACAATGCATACATATACCAAACCATCATACTGTACAGTTTAAAGATCTTAAAATTCTGTTTGTTGATTACATTTCAAGGATGTTGAAAAAAAATCAGGTGACTATATGTTTCTGTTGCTGCATTCTATCTTGTTCCACCCATTAATTTTTCTATGCCCATGTTAATACCACTGTATCTTGATTACCATAGCTTTATAGTAAGTTTTCACATTACTCAGAATAAGTCTTCCAACACTATTCTTCTTCAAAATTGCTTTTGGCTATACAAAGTCCTTTGCATTTTAAAATCAGCTTATCCATTTCTATTAAAGAAAAAAAGACTCTAAATGTGAGACCTGTAACCATAAAAATCCCAGAAGAGAGCACAGCCAGTAATTTCTCTGATGTCTGGCCATAGCAACATTTTTCTAGATTTGTCTCTTGAGGCGAGGGAAACAAAAGCAAAAATAAACTATTGGGACCACATCAAAATAAAAAGCTTCTGCACGGCAAAAGAAACAATCAACAAAACTAAAAGACAACCTACTGAATGGGAGAAGATATTTGCAAATGACATATCTGATAAAAGGTTAGTATCCAAAATATATAAAGAATTTATAAAACTCGACACCAAAACCCCCCAAATAATCCAATTAAAAAATGTACAAAAGACATGAGCAGACATTTCTCCAGAGAAGACATGCAGATGGCCAGCAGACACAAGAAAAGATGCTTAACATCACTCATCATCAGGGAAATGCAAATCAGAAGTATAATGAGAAATAACACATTGATGGTCACCAGATGGGAGATGGGTGGGGGGATAAATGAAATATGTGATAGGGATTAAGGAGGGCACTTGTGATGAGCACTGGATGATGTATGGAAGTGTTAAATCACTATATTGTACACCAGAATCTAATACTACACTATATATTAACTAACTGGAATTAAAATAAAAACTTAAAAAACTACAATGAGATATCACCTCACACCTGTCAGAATGGCTGAAATCAAAAACACAAGAAAACAACTAGTGTTGGCAAGGATGTGAATAGAAAGGAACCCTTGCGCACTGTTGGTGGGAATGCAGACTGGTGCAGCCACTGTGGAAAACAGTATGGAGATTCCTCAAAAAATTAAAAATAGAATTATCATATGATCCAGTAATTCTGCTACTGGGTATCTATCTAAAGAAAATGAAAACACTAATTTGAAAAGATATATGCACCCCTATGTTTACTGCAGCATTATTTACAATAGCCAAATTATGGAAGCCACCCAAGTATCCATCAATAGATGAATGGATAAAGAAGCTGTGGTCTATGTACACAATGGAATATTATTCAGTCATAGAAAAAGAATGAAATATTGCCATTTGCAATAATGTGGATGGACCTAGAGGATATACTGCTAAGTGAAATAAGTCAGTCAGAGAAAGACAAATACCACATGATTTCACTCATATGTAGAATTTAAGAAATAAAACAAATGAACAAAGGAAGAAAAAAGAGACAAGCCAAAAAACAGACCATTAACTATAGAGAACAAACAGATGGTTACCAGAGCAGAGCTGGCTGGAGGGATGAAGGTGAAGGGGATGAAGAACACACTTAACATGATGAGCACTGAGTAACGTATGGAAGTACTGAATCACTATACTATACATCTGAAACTAATATAACACTGTATGTTAACTACACTGGAATTAAGAAAAAAAAAAAAAAAACCGTTAAGATGTTAACTGGGATATTAACTGGATTCCTAGATCAAATTGGGAAGAACTGACATTTTAACAATAGTAAGTTATCCAAACCATGAACATGGCAGCTATCTCCATTTCATTAGCTCATTATTTTCAAAGATGTTTTGTAGTTTTCAGTATATGTATTTTACATACTTTTCATTAAATTTATCACCACATATGTTTTTGATGCATTTTTAAAAAATTTCATTTGCCATTTGTTCATTATTGGTTTACAAACAGACAACTGATTTTTATATACTGACCATGTATCCTGCCAATTTGTTATTTAATTGTTCTTACGGTTTTTCTGTAGATTCCTTTGGGTTTTCTCTATATAAAATTATGTTATCCGAAAATATAGTTTTACATCTTCTTTTCCAATATTTAGGTCTTTCAATTCTTGTCATATGTAATTGCACTAATGTTGAATAGAAGTGGATATCCTCCTTGTGCTGCCAATCTCAACAGAAAAGCAGTGAGTATTTCACCCTTAAATATAACTTTTGTTCAGGACCACTGGGTGGTTCATTCGGTTAAGCATCTGCCTTCGGCTCAGGTCATGATCCCAGAGTCCTGGGATCAAGTTCCGCATCCGGGTCCCTGCTCAGTGGGGAGCCTGCTTCACCCTCTGCCTGCAGCTCCCCCTGCCTGTGCTCTCTCTCTGACAAATAAGTAAATAAAATATTAAAAAAAAATAATAATAACTTTAGCTCCAGGTTCTTCTGGGTACAGTGAGGTATTCTTTTTTCTGGATCAGTCTCTCAAGGATCATCAATTTAATTAATCTTTTCAAAGAATCAAACTTCATCTTTGCTGATTTTCTCTTTTTTCATTTTTTTTTTTTCTGCTTCATCCATTTATGATTTTGGCTTTATTACTTTGTTCCTTCTACTTGTTTTGGGCTTAATATGATTTTCCTTTTCTGGTTCTTCAAGGTGAAAGCCTAGATCATTGATTTTAAATCTTATTCTTCTTTTCTAATATATTTAAAGCCAATCATTTAAAAACAATTATTTTATACTTTTATCTTCATGTACTAACTTAAAGGAATCCCACAAATATATTGTGCTATCATTATCGTTCACTCAAAGTATTTTCTGATTTCCCTGTGGATTATTTAGAAGTGCTTAATTCCCAGATCTTTCCAGTTATCTTTCCTTTAGTGATGTCTAAATTAACTCCACTGTGGTCAGAGTATACTCTGAGAGGTTTCAATCTTTCTTAATGTAGGAGTACCTGCTTTGTAGCCCAGCAGATGGTCTACCTTGAGAAATATTCCATCATATCTTTAAAGGAATATATATTTTGCAGTTTTGGGGGCAAAGGTCCACAGGTGTCAAGTTTATTTGGTTGATAGACTTCCTCCAATCTTCTATATTCTTCTCGATATTCATTGTGTATTCTTATTCTAATAATTATTGAGACAAGAATATTAAAATCTCAAACTATAGTAGTGGGGTTTTCTATTGTCTCTTTTAGTTTTATCAAGTTTCGTGTCTCTTTTTTTTAACTTTATTATGTTATGTTAGTCACCATACAATACATCATTAGTTTTTGATGTAGTGATCCAAGATTCATTGTTTTTGAGTAACACCCTGTGCTCCATGTACTCCGTGCCCTCCTTAATACCCATCACCAGACTAACCCATCCCTCCACCCCCCCCCCCAAAACCCTGTTTGTTTCTCAGAGTCCATAGTCTCTCATGGTTCATCTCTCCCTCCGATTCCACCCCCCTTCATTTTTCTCTTCCTTCTCCTAATGTCCTCCGTGCTATTCCTTATGTTCCATAAGTAAGTGAAACCATATGATAATTGACTTTCTCTGCTTGACTTATTTCACTTAGCATAATCTCCTCCAGTCCCATCCATGTTGATGTAAAAGTTGGGTATTCATCCTTTCTGATGGCTGAGCAATATTCCATTGTATATATGGACCACATCTTTATCCATTCGTTTGTTGAAGGGCATCTCGGCTCTTTCCACAGTTTGGCTACTGTGGACATTGCTGCTATGAACATTGGGGTGCATATGGCCCTTCTTTTCACTACGTCTGTGTCTTTGGGGTAAATACCCAGGAGTGCAATTACTGGGTCATAGGGTAGCTCTATTTTTAATTTTTTGAGGCATCTCCATACTGTTTTCCAAAGTGGCTGTACAACTTGCATTCCCACCAACAGTGTAAGAGAGTTCCCCTTTCTCCACAACCTCTCCAACATTTGTTGCTTCTTGCCTTGTCAATTTTTGCCATTCTAACTGGTGTAAGGTGGTATCTCAATGTGGTTTTGATTTGAATTTCCCTGATGGCTAATGATGATGAACATTTTTTCATGTGTCTGTTAGCCATTGGTATGTCTTCTTTGGAGAAGTGTCTGTTCATGTCTTCTGTCCATTTTTTGACTTGATTATTTGTTATTTGGGTGTTGAGTTTGAGAAGTTCTTTTTTTTTTTTTTTAAAGATTTTATTTATTCACCTGTCAGAGAGAGAGAGAGCACAAGCAGGGGGAGTGGCAGGCGGAGGGAAAAGCAGGCTCCCTGCCGAGCAGAGAGCCCGACGCGGGACTCGATCCCAGGACCCCGGGATCAGGACCCGAGCCGAAGGCAGACGCTCAACCGACTGAGCCACCCAGGCATCCCTGAGAAGTTCTTTATAGATCTTAGATACCAGTCCTTTATCTGTAGTGTCATTTGCAAATATCTTCTCCCATTCTGTGGGTTGCCTCTTTGTTTTGTTGACTATTTCCTTTGCTATGCAGCAGCTTTTTATCTTGAAGTCCCAAAAGTTCATTTTTGCTTTTGTTTCACTAGCTTTTGGAGATGGATCTTGAAAGAAGTTGGTGTGGTCAATGTCAAAGAGGTTACTGCCTATGTTCTGCTCTAGGATTTTGATGGATTCCTGTCTCACATTGAGGTCTTTCATCCATTTGGGGTTTATCTTTGTGTATGGTGTTAGAGAATGGTCGAGTTTCATTCTTCTGCATATGGCTGTCCAATTTTCCCAGCACCATTTATTGAAGAGACTGTCTTTTTTCCATTGTGTATTTTTTCCTGCTTTGTTGAAGATTATTTGACCATAGAGTTGAGGGTCCATATCTGGGCTCTCTATTCTGTTCCACTGGTCTCTATGTCTGTTTTTGTGCTAGTACCATGCTGTCTTGGTAATCACTGCTTTGTAATATAGCTTGAAATTGGGCAACGTGGTGATGCCCCCAGCTTTGTTTTTCTTTTTCAACATTTCCTTGGCAATTCAGGGTCTTTTCTGATTCCATACAAATTTTAGGATTGTTTGTTCCAGCACCTTGGAAAATGTCATTGGAATTTTGATCAGGATGACATTGAAGGTATAGATTGTTCTTGGTAGCACAGACATTTTAATAATGTTTATTCTTCCCATCCATGAGCATGGAATGTTTTCCATTCTTTTGTGTCTTCTTCAATTTCTTTCATGAGTGTTCTGTAGTTTCTAGAGTATAGATCCTTTACCTCTTTGGTTAGGTTTATTCCAAGGTATCTTATGGGTTTTGGTGCTATTGTAAATGGAATCGTTTCTCTAATTTCTCTTTCTACAGTTGCGTTGTTAGTGTATAAGAAAGCAACTGATTTCTGTGCATTGATTTTGTATCCTGCCACGTTACTGAATTGCTGTATGAGTTCTAGTAATTTGGGGGTGGAATCTTTTGGGTTTTCCACATAAAGTATCACGTCATCTGTGAAAAGAGAGTTTGACTTCTTCTTTGCCAATTTGAATACTTTTATTTCTTTTTGTTGTCTGATTGCTGTTGCTAGGACTTCTAGTACTATGTTGAACAATAGTGGCGAGAGTGGGCATCCTTATGTTCCTGGTCTTAATGGAAAGGCTCTCGGATTTTCCCCATTGAGGATGATATTCGCTGTGGGTTTTTCATAAATGGATTTTATGAACTTGAGGAATGTTCCCTCTATTCCTATACTCTGAAGAGTTTTAATCAGGAAAGGATGCTGTATTTTGTCAAATGCTATTTCTGCATCAATTGAGAGGACCATATGCTTCTTCTCTCTCCTCTTATTAATGTGTTCTATCATGCTGATTGATTTGTGAATGTTGAACCACCCTTGCATCTGGGGATAAATCCCACTTGGTCGTGCTGGATGATCCTTTTAATATATTGTTGGATCCTATTACCTAGGATTTTGTCGAGGATTTTGGAATCCATATTCATCAGGGATATCAGTCTGAAATTCTCCTTTTTGATGGGGTCTTTGCCTGGTTTGGGGATTAAGGTAATGCTGGCCTCAGAGAATGAGTCTGGAAGCTTTCCTTCTGTTTCTATTTTTTGAAACAGCTTCAGTAGAATAGGTATTATTTCTTCTTTGAATGTTTGGTAGAATTCCCCAGGGAATCCATCAGGTCCTGGACTCTTGTTTTTTGGGAGGTTTTTGATCACTGCTTCAATCTCGTTACTGGTTACTGGCCTATTCAGGTTGTCAATTTCTTCCTGTTTCAGTCTTGGGAGTTTATACATTTCTAGGAAAGCATCCATTTCATCCAGGTTACTCAGTTTATTGGCATATAGTTGTTGATAATAATTTCTAATAACGGTTTCTATTTCCTTGGTGTTAGTTGTGATCTCTCCCCTTTCATTCATAATTTTATTAATTGGGGTCCTTTCTCTTTTCTTTTGGATAAGTCTGGCCAGTGGTTTATCAATCTTATTAATTCTTTCAAAGAACCAGCTTCTAGTATCGTTGATCTGATCTACTGTGTTTCTGGTTTCTAATTCATTGATTTCTGCTCTAATCTTAATTATTTCTCTTCTAATGCATGGCTTAGGCATTGTTTGTTGCTTTTTCTCTAGTTCCTTAAGGTGTAGAGTTAGTTGGTGAATTCGGGATTTTTCTATTTTTTTTGAGTGAGGCTTGGATGGCTATGTATTTCCCCCTTAGGACCATCTTTGCAGTATCCCATAGGTTTTGGACTAATGTGTTTTCATTCTCATTGGTTTCCATGAATTGTTTAAGTTCTTCTTTGATTTCCTGGTTGACCCATTCTTGAGCAGACTGGTCTTTAGCTTCCAAGTGTTTAAATTTCTTCCAAATTTTTTCTTGTGATTGAGTTCCAGTTTTAAAGCATTATGGTCTAAGAATATGCAGGGAATAATTTCAATCTTTTGGTATCGGTTGAAACCTGATTTGCGACCCAGTATGTGGTCTATTCTGGAGAAAGTGCCATGTGCGCTTGAGAAGAATGAGTATTCTGTTGTTTTAGGGTGGAATGTTCTGTATGTATCTATGAGGTCCATCCGGTCCAGTGTGTCATTCAAAGCTCTTGTTTCTTTGTTGATTTTTCTGCTTAGATGATCTGTCCATTGCTGAGAGTGGAGTACTGAGGTCTCCTACAATTAACATATTGTTATCAATATGACTCTTTATTTTGGTTAACAGTTGGCTTATGTAGATGGCTGCTCCCATGTTGGGGGCATAGATATTTACAATTGTTAGTTCTTGTTGGATAGACCCTTTAAGAATGATATAGTGTCCTTCTGTGTCTCTAACTATAGCCTTTAGTTTAAAATCTCATTTGTCTGATACAAGAATTGCTACCCCAGCTTTCTTTTGAGGTCCATTGGCATGGAAGATGGCTCTTCATCCCTTCACTTTCAGTGTGGATGTATCTTTAGGTTCAAAATGAGTCTCTTGTAGACAGCATATGGATGGGTCCTGTCTTTTTATCCAATCTGCAACCCTGTGCCATTTTATGGGAGCATTTAGGCCATTCAGGTTGAGAGTGATTATTGAAAGATATGCATTAATTGTCATCATGTTGCCTGTGAAGACCTTGTTTTTATAGATTGTCCCTGTAAATTTCTTTTCTATATCACTCTTGGGGTCTTTCTCCTTTTATAGAACCGCTCTTAATATTTCTTGCAAGGCTGGCTTAGTGGTCACATATTCTTTCAGTTTCTGCTGGTCTTGGAAGCTCTGCATTTCTCCACCCATTCTAAATGACAGCCTTGCCAGACAAAGTATTCTTGGCTGCATGTTCTTCTCGTTTAGTACCCTGAATATGTCTTACCAGGCCTTTCTGGCTTGCCAGGTCTCTGTGGATAGGTCTGACATTATTCCGATGTTCCTCCCTCTGTATGCAAGAACTCTCTTCCCCCTAACTGCCCTTAAGATGGCTTCCTTGGTTCTAAGATTTGCGAGTTTTACTATTACATGCCGGGATGTTGGCCTGTTTTCCTTGATCTTGGGACGGGTCCTCTCTGCCTCTAGGACGCAAATGTTCGTTTCATTCCCCAGATTAGGGAAGTTCTCAGCTACGATTTGCTCAAATATATCTTCTAGTCCTCTCTCTCTCTCCACCCCCTCAGGGATTCCAATAATTCTGACACTGGAACATTTCACGGTGTCACTTATTTCCCTGATTCTATTTTCACGGATCCTGAGTTGTTTTTCCCTGGCCTCCTCTTTTCCCTTTTTGTCTATTAATTGGTCTTCTAGATCACTAATTCGTTCTTCTGCCTCGCTTACGCTAGCTGTTAGATTATCTAGATTAAATTGGATCTCATTAATAGCATTTTTAAGTTCTGCCAATTCAGCTTTCATTTCTGCCCTTAGAGACTCTATGTTGCCATTAATTGATTTCTCCATTCTAGCTATTGTCTTCACAATTGCTAGCCTGAATTCCATCTCCGACATCTTGGTTATATCTGAATCCATTTGTAAACCTGTGGCATAAGTCATAGTCTCGGAGTCTTTCCTATTTTGGGGGTTCCTCCTCTTAGTTATTCTGTTGAGGGGTGGTTGAGGGAATGTATAGAGTCCAAATTATTGACCACAAGCCAAGCAAGATGCACCTGTTTTCTAGGGACCTTAGGGTTGCTGGCCTCTTGTTTTCCCAGCCTATCTTCTGGGGGAGGGGCCTGCCACACTGTTACTCAGGCAACACTGTTTGGGCAGAGCTGCCCTGCCCCCTGTGGCAGGAGATGGGCTCAGTGAAAACCGTTTTTGGGGGGCTTTTGTTCTCTGGCGGCTTTCCCTGGTGGCTCTCCGCATCTCTTCCAAGAATCAGAGCAGAAGAGACCATTTCCAACCCTCTGCCTCAGAGCAGAGAGATCACAGTCTGTTCTTCAGTGAGCTCTCCAGGCCACACCGTCTCTGTTTCTGTCTGTGCTGCTATAAATTGCAGCGTCCTGGGTTGTGCGCCCCTCAGCAATGCTCCCAGTCCTTGCCTCCAGGTCGGGGCACGTCCCTGCCCTTTGTGCTTCTAAAACTGCCAGCCACCTCCAGTTCACACGTGTGGCCCCGTCGCTCTGGGTTTCCGTCCGGGGTGCTGCCCTAAAGTCCTTTCCTCATCACTACCAGTCTGTGAGTCTGTGCCCAGTCCCCAGCGTGGGAGGCTATTGCTCACTGGCAGTGTAGGATCCCAACGGCCAGGCTCCCTCTCCCTTCCGTTTATCCTGTAATATCTGCCCGCGGAATCACAGCTCCCCACTTTGTACCTCGAAACCAACTGCCTGCGATATTCTGTTTGTAGAGATCCAGATCTATCTTCTTACATCTCAGGCTGATTTCGTGGGTGTTCAGAGTGGTCTGGTAGATATCTAGCTCAATTCCAGGGACCAGTTGGAATAGGGTCCCCTACTCCTCTGCCATCTTTTCCCCCCTCCAGTCCATTCATGTCTCTCGGCTTTTTTTTTTTTTTAAAGCAAGGTGTTTAGGTGCATAAACACTTAGAATTCTCATGTCCTTGGGGCGCCTGGGTGGCTCAGGCGTTAAGCGACTGCCTTCGGCTCAGGTCATGATCCCAGAGTCCTGGGATCGAGCCCCACATCGGGCTCTCTGCTCGGCAGGGAGCCTGCTTCTCCCTCTCTCGCTGTCTCTCTCTGTCGAATAAATAAATAAAATCTTAAAAAAAAAAAAAAAGAATTCTCATGTCCTCATAAATTAGTGTAACTGTTTTAGAAATGAGAAAAATGAGACTTGAAGAAGTTAAGTGAATTTTTATTAGCTTGGAGTGAACTGAGGAAACCTGGTTTCCCCAAAAGGACGAGTAATCATCCAAGGGGATGAAAAGATGATACATTTTAAATGTGGAGTACCTCCAACTTTTTTCTCGTAACTCACCGTTATTGACTGGTTAAAAACAGAAGGTAAGAGCTAATCTATTACATCAATAATTACAAGATCTTACTTGTAAGATAGTTTTTTTCTTCACTCATGGTACCAGAGTATTAGTACTTATGAAGGGTAATATGAAGTGTTTCGACATTTGGGTCATATCTTATCTGAAGTCTGAATTCTCAAGCTCTCATGTTCATTCAATGGTGCCAAATAAAAAATCATTTTGTGGGGGTGCCTGGGTGGCTCAGGCAGTTAAGCGTCTGCCTTCAGCTCAGGTCATGAACGTCAGGATCCCTGCTCAGCAGGGACTCTGCTTCTCCCTCTCCCTCTGCTACTCTCCCTGTTTGTGCTTGCTCTCTCTCATACAAATAAATAAAATCTTAAAAAAAACCTATTTTTTGTTTCAGCATGAAAAGAAACCATGAATGATATCAGTCTACTCTAAAACTTCAGATGATATCTGGAGGGGAGGGGGGTGGGAGGATGGGTTGGCCTGCTGGTGGGTATTGAGGAGGGCGCATTCTGCATGGAGCACTGGGTGTTGTGCACAAACAATGAATCATGGAACACTTCATCTAAAACTAATGATGTAATGTATGGGGATTAACATAAGAATAAAATAAATAAATAAATAAAACTTCAGATGATAGTAGATAATGGGCAAAGACATCATTTAGTCTTATCAAAATCTTCAGGTTGGTTTTGCTCTGCTTGTGTTTCTAAGGCTTCTGCTCAAAAGAATGTACCTGATAAAAGCCACATTCAACATGGATTTTGTTTCCAGGTATCTGTATTTATATTTACATAAACACAAGAACATATGAGGATGTGGATGTATGAAGTGCACCATAAACTAAGTTGGAAGTGAGATACACAGCAACCAGAAAACATCAATGTTCATTCAGGTGGGGGAGTGTAGGAGTATGAAGAGTCTTAATATAAAGCTTTTTAAGAACCAATAGAAATTTTAACAGTGCTGCAGCCAGGAAAGGTCTGCCATTGTAATTATGATAAGGCCCTGAAGTACATTAGGAAACAAGTCTCATTTGTAAAACATACCAGCATCTCTACTTCTCTGCCTCCTGTCTTTGAGAGCACGTTTGCAAACTGTTTGTTAACCTATGCCACATTTGTAGTTCTGATCAAGAAGGGGTAAATCAAGAAAGAAAGAGGGGTATTAAAGATATTTAACCATTGCCTAGCCCAGAAGAAGAAGTAGAGAAGAGTAATATTTGGACAGATTTGAAGAGAAGATGTAGAAAACAATCTCCGTGGAAAAAGCCAAAGAATAAATGCTATTGGCGTTATCAGGAAATATGGCCAAGTGAGAAAGAAGGAGAGAGAATGCTAGAGACAATTCTAAAGGGGGAATAAGAACACTCCCAAACCTACTCCTCTGCCAAACCCAAATCCTCAGAAATGGCAGATATCATATTCACAAACAGTTCATTAAAGGAAAAGACAAAAGGCTAATGTCAAAAACTTTGAGAAATCCTTGGAAGGTAAACTGAGGATTGAAGAGGGAAATCAGAGGCAAATATAAACAGAAGAGGGCAGCCACCAAGAGACAGAGGAGCTCCTCATCTTAGGGATGGTAAGCATTTGGAGCAGGAGGGGCTCTGGGGCAATAGGGTATGTTGGGTTGGATTATGGTTTTCAGGGCAATGAGTAGGTTGGTTGTTCTACCCATCACCACCAACTGCTCACCATACAGGAGCAGAAAATATAGACACGTGGGTCAAAAGTAGGAGGAGCCTGGTACTCCTAGGATACCTGAGGGGGAAACAGAGCCCTCTCTCTTTGGAGACTTGCCACTGGCTCACCTCCCCTGCAGCTCATCACCCCAGTTTCTGAGGACATGCTGCAGTGTGTCAGCCTGGCAGTAAGGTTTCCTTCCAGGCAAACTCTCAAGGTTAGCTGTGGGTAACAGACAATGATGGTCTCAAACAGGCTAACAGGAAATCATAAACACACAGATGAGCACAGAGCCAGGAATCACCAGCTCCACTGAAAAGGTGGCACCAACTCCAGCAAATGGATGAGGAAAGAGCTAGTATATCAAACACAACAGGACTTTAAAATGAGTATTTCTCATATCATCAGAACCAAAGAGACATTTCCTTTGTTTACCGTAGCATGTAAAAAAAAAAAAAAAAAAAAAAATCCAAAATTTAAATGTTCGTTATTTAAAGTTAAAAACTCGAAAGAGAGCCTGAATGGACACAGCTGTAAGTGGGCTGGAAGAATAAGCCAAGAAATTCTTCTGAATGTAGCACAAGAGAAAAAGAGATGGAAGAATGCAGGGAAAGGAGAGGCAGATGTAGAGGATGAAGTAATGTGGATTAGTGGTCTAAAGCGTAAGCTCGGAGTCTGACTATTGTCCAGGTGGAATCCCAGTTATGTGTGATTTGGGCAATCTGTCAAACCTCTTACACCTCAATTTGCTCATCTAGGAAGTGGTGATAATAATGCCCACCCAATAGGGTTGCAATGAAAGTTAAATGAGTTGATAACATAAATCACGTAGAACAGGGCCTGGCACATAGTAGTGGTGTTTGTTAGAAGGAGAAAATGCAGGGAGGGGGGAGTACAGTGTGAAATAAAAAGCAAAAAGGAGGGGAAAAAATTCCAGTAACTAAAGGAAAATGCAAGGCTCTGGCTTGAAGCTCCCACAAGCAAGTAAATAAAAGTAGACTCACACCTGGAACATAATAGTAACATTTCAGTACAGTAAAGTGAAAGAAAAGATCTTAAAGTTCTTGAGAAAAATAAATTTTGTTTTTTTTAGAGAGAGCGTGCGCGCATGCGCGCACATGATGGGTGGAGGGGCAGAGGGAGAGGGAATCTTACACAGGCCCCATGCCCAACATAGAGCATGACATAGGGCTCAATCCCATGACCTTGAGATCATGACCTGAGCCAAAATCAAGACTCAGATCTTAACCAACTGAGCCACCCAGGCACCCCAATACAAGTAAGTTATTTATAAAAGTATGAAGGGGCACCTGGGTGGCTCAGTTAGTTGAGTCAGTTGACTCTTGATCTCAGCTCAGGTCTTGATCTCAGGGTCATGAGTTTGAGCCCCACATTGGGCTCCGCACTGGGCATGGAGCCTACTTAAAAAAAAAAAAGTATGAAAATCAGATCAAGATTAGATTTCTCATTAAAATCCATGAATGCAAAAATAAAGTATTTAACACTCTGGAGGAAAATAGTTTTGAAGTTAGAGTCTGCACCAAGATGAACTATTACATGAAATATGAAGATAAAATAAAGACATTTTTAGGTGTTTATACCTAGGTTTTAGGTGTTTTAAAACCTCTTATCACTTGTAAGTCTATTCTGAAGGTATCGCTGGTTGATTCTAGTAAGAAGAGAGCCAAATATAAGAGGAAGATGTTCATTCAGGAAAAAAAACAAAACAAAAAATCCAAAACAGACAGTCAAGAAACCAATACAACTTATTGGTAGATTTATTTGTGTTAATTGTTTAAAAAAAAATTAATAGCTTCTTAGAAGAAAACCAAAGCATAGGGTAGGGAACAATGAGAAACAAAATTGGTTTTGACCTGTTTAGGGGGAAAAGAACTACAGTTCAAACTTACTGAATGCTTTCTAAGCACCAGACATTGTTCTTATCCCCTTCACATGTATTGACTCACTCTTCAGAGTAGCCTTTAAGAGAGGTTTTATATTTTTCTTCACCTTATATATGCGGAAACTGCAGAAGGGAAATATTGAGCAACATGCTCAAAGTCACACGGTCAATGGCAAAGCCAAAGCTTGAACACAGCGTGGCTGGTTCTGGAGTTTATGCTCTTAAGTGCTGTTCTCTACTGATCTCAAGGACCCAGGTACCAATCAATTCTAAAGTGTGTTAGAAGATGTTAATTCTTAACATGTCATGCTTATCAAGCTCACTTGAGAAAGTAAACTGAACTAAAGGGCAACTAAAATGGAGAAAGTTAATTCAATCCTTCAAAAGCAGAAAAAGGAGAAAAGAAAGGTAGGGTAGAACAGTAAATAAAACAATAAAATTTGGAAAGAAACCCAGGCATATCAATAATCACAATATATGTGATTGAGAAGTCCCTTATTAAAAGATCTAAAAATTAAGCACTATATATATATATATATATAAATAAAATATATAAAAAATAATTTATATTTTTGCATAAAAAACACCCAGCATACTGGGGCACCTGGGTGGCTCAGTTGGTTGAGTGTCAAGACTCTTGGTTTCAGCTCAGGTCACAGCCTTGGGGTTGCAGGTTCGAGCCCCATGTTGAGCTCTGTGCTTGGCACAGAGTCTACTTGAGATTCTTTCCCTCTCCCTCTGCCCTTCCCTCTACTTGCACACTCACACTCTCTCTCTAAAATGAATAAATGAATCTTAAACACACACACACACACCAAAGAGAAAGAAATATATTGAAAAAGATAAAAAAAAAAGCAGTTTTTCTATTTCCAATCATAGGTATATGAGAAATATGATCTGATAATTCACAGAAGAGAATATCCCAGTGGCCACTAAACAACTGAACACAAAAACTTCAACTCTTCTATTTGTACAATACTAGTTAAAACAAAAAGGAGAGATTGTTTGACATCCTTCAGATTTATAAAAATTCAGAAGTCAGATAATATCAAATATCAGCAAGGATGTGAAGAAATTGGCTCCATCACACATTGCTGGTATGAAAATAAATGGATAGAACCACTTTGAGAACAGTAAGTACTATCCCATAAAATGAAACTATGCATATACTGAAACCCAGAAATTCCACTTTAAAAATTACTCCCCACAGTAATTCTTATACACGTGTATAAAGATGTCCATCAGAGCATAATTTGTAACACTAAAGAAAAACCTGAAAGAAACTGTCCATCAAGAAAACAGGCAAATACATTGTGTGAAATCTATACAACAGACGAACACAGAGCACTTAAACCTAATGAACTACATTTACAGGTAATGGTAAACTTGAATGATAAAATTATGCTTCAAAATGAGATGACTGGCAGGGTTCCATTTACTTAAAAACACAGGAAAAAGAATGATGGCAGCACCTTTGAATGTAGGCAGCCCCAAATGCTCACCCTCCTGCAGAAAAACTGAAAAATAAGCAGTAATTGTCAGAAACAAGTTTGTAAAATGCTAGAAAATGGTCAGAGTTTTACAGTAACCAAGTGAGTGCAGAACCAAGAAAAAGTTAACTTTATGATGGTAGGAAGGTTTGGTGGAAATTTTATTTTTACTTGCTCTTGCCCTATACTCCACCCAGGTCAGCAGCCATCTTGAGGAGAGCAGCCCATGTTCCCAGTGTGGGACCCTGATCCCTTGTTACGGGGGCAGCAAAACAAACCTTTTCCAAAAATTATTGTGTAGGTATGTTCTAATCTGTCTGGAGGCTACCCAAAGGTGCTTATTTCTGTTTTGCCTAATTTGGAGCTTATCCAGGCTGGAAAAGTGGTGGGGATGTTTTATAAGTATTCCAAGGTGGACAATCTGCAGATGCCTGATGCAAATTATGTAACTGAGATATAAAATAGACCACCTAAGCCTTGGGAGGAAAAGCCAGGGAGAGAATTTCCTTGGGTAATTAGGACAATCAAAAGCACTCATATTTAAGGGAAATGTGGAAAGCCATGCACATATAAGAAGCATGCTCATAAATCTACACATTCAATGCAATCCCCATCAAAATACCATCCACTTTTTTCAAAGAAATGGAATAATCCTAAAATTTGTATGGAACCAGAAAAGATCCCGCATAGCCAGAGGAATGTTGAAAAAGAAAAGCAAAGCCGGCGGCATCACAATTCCAGACTTCAAGCTCTATTACAAAGCTGTCATCATCAAGACAGCATGGTACTGGCACAAAAACAGACACATAGATCAATGGAACAGAATAGAGAGCCCAGAAATGGACCCTCAACTCTATGGTCAACTAATCTTCGACAAAGCAGGAAAGAATGTCCAATGGAACAAAGACAGTCTCTTCAACAAATGGTGTTGGGAAAATTGGATAGCCACATGCAGAAGAATGAAACTGGACCATTTCCTTACACCACACACAAAAATAGACTCCAAATGGTTGAAAGACCTCAATGTGCGAAAGGAGTCCATCAAAATCCTAAAGGAGAACACAGGCAGCAACCTCTTTGACCTCAGCCGAAGCAACTTCTTCCTAGAAACATCGCCAAAGGCAAGGGAAGCAAGGGCAAAAAGGAACTATTGGGACTTCATCAAGATAAAAAGCTTTTGCAAAGCCAAGGAAACAGTCAACAAAACCAAAAGACAATCGACAGAATGGGAGAAGATATTTGCAAATGACATATCAGATAAAGGGCTAGTATCCAAAATCTATAAAGAACTCATCAAACTCAACACCCAAAGAACAAAGAATCCAATCAAGAAATGGGCAGAAGACATGAACAGACATTTTTCCAAAGAAGACATCCAAATGGCCAACAGACACATGAAAAAGTGCTCAACATTGCTTGGCATCAGGGAAATTCAAATCAAAACCTCAGTGAGATACCACCTCACACCAGTCAGAATGGCTAAAATTAACAAGTCAGGAAACGACAGATGTTGGCGGGGATGCGGAGAAAGGGGAACCCTCCTACACTGTTGGTGGGAATGCAAGCTGGTGCAGCCACTCTGGAAAACAGTATGGAGGTTCCTCAAAAAGTTGAAAATAGAGCTACCATATGATCCAGCAATTGCACTACTGGGTATTTACCCCAAAGATACAAATGTAGGGATCCGAAGGGGTACGTGCACCCCGATGTTTATAGCAGCAATGTCCACAATAGCCAAACTGTGGAAAGAGCCAAGATGTCCATTGACAGATGACTGGATAAAGAAGATGTGGTATATATATATAATGGAACATTATGCAGCCATCAAAAGGAATGAGATCTTGCCATTTGCAACGACGTGGATGGAACTGAAGGGTATTATGTTGAGTGAAATAAGTCAAACAGAGAAAGACATGTATCATATGATCTCACTGATATGAGGAATTCTTAATCGCAGGAAACAAACTGAGTGTTGTTGGAGTGGGGGTTGGGGTGGGAGGGATGGGGTGACTGGGTGATAGACACTGGGGAGGGTATGTGCTCTGGTAAGCGCTGTGAATTGTGCAAGACTGTTGAATCTCAGATCTGTACCTCTGAAACAAATAATGCAATATATGTTAAGAAAAAAAAAAGAAGAAGAAGAAGGTAGCAGGAGGGGAAGAATGAAGCGGGGGAAATCGTAGGGGTGGATGAACCATGAGAGACGATGGACTCTGAAAAACAAACTGAGGGTTCTAGAGGGGAGAGGGGTGGGAGGATGGGTTGGCCTGGTGGTGGGTATTGAGGAGGGCACATTCTGCATGGAGCACTGGGTGTAATGCACAAACAATGAATCATGGAACACTTCATCTAGAACTAATGATGTAATGTATGGGGATTAACATAAGAATTAAAAAAAAAAAAAAAGAAGAAGCATGCTCATAAAAGACCTGAGAAGATCTTACACTTTCACCTTGGCTTCAACATCAGTTCATGACAGAAACACTCAAAACTAGAAATAAAAGAAAACTTCCTCAACATGATAAAGGCGCTAATATCACACTCAATGTGAAATACCCAAAGCTTTTCATCTAAAGTCAGAAACAAGACAAATGTGTCAACTATCATCACTGCCATTCAACACTGTACTGGAAGAGCAATTAAGCAAGAAAAAAAAGGCATCCAAATTGTAAAGGAACTAAACTATTTCTATTCAGAGAGGATACAATCCTATACATAGAAAGTTCCAAAGAATTCACACATAAAAAACCCTATTAGAGGTACTAACTACTAAAATTCAGCAAAGTTACAGGGTATATGATCAACACACAAAAATCAGCTGGATTTCTACACAGGAGCAATGAGGAATCCAAAAAATGAAATTATAAAACCAACTTCATTTAATGTAACATCCAAAAGAATAAAACACCTGAGAATAAACTTAACCAAGGTGGTGAAAAATTTGTAGACTGAAAACTATAAAACATTGCTGAAAGAAATTAAAGAAGACCTAAACAAAGAAAGACATCCCATGTTCATGGACAGGACGACTTAATATTGCTAAAAGGGCAATGCTACCCAAAGAGATCTACAGATTCGATGTAGTTACTATGAAAATGCAAATGGCTTTTTTTTTTTTTTTTAAGAATGGAAAAGCTAATCCTCAAATTCCTATGGAATTGCAAGGGGCCCTGAAGAGCCAAAACAATCTTGAAAAAGAATAACAAAGTAAGACTCACACTTCCCAATGTCAAAACTCATTACAAAGCTACAGTAATGAAAACAGTGTGGTAATGGCATAAAGATGAACATATGCACCAACAAAATAGAACTGAAGTTTTAGAAAGGCAAAACTTGCTTGCTTCATTTTATGCAAAACAACCCATACATCTATGATATCCCACAAGGATGCCAAGACCATTCGATGAAGAAAAAAGAGTCTCTTCCACAATTGGTGCTGACTGTTGGAATGAAGTTGGACCCCTATACCTCGTAGCATACCTCACACCATATATAAAAATTAACTCAAAATGGGTCATGAGCTAATATAAGAACTAAAACCATAGAATCCTTGGAAGAAAATATAAATCATGACCTTGCCTTTGGCAATGGATTCTTACATATGATACCAAAACCAGGAGCTATATTAAGAAACAGACTGGACTCCACCAAAATTACAAACTTTTGTTTATCAAAGGACATTACTGAGAAAGTGAAAAGATAACCTACAGAATGGGAGAAAGTATTTGCAAATCATATGTCTGATAAGGATCCAGTATCTAAAATATATAAAGAATATATAAAGAACTCCTATACTTCAACAACAAAAATACAAACGACCCAATGGGTAAAGGACTTGAACTGACATTCCTCCAAAAATATACAAATGGCCAAGAAGCACATGAAAAGATGTTCAACATAGTTAGTCATTAGGGAAATTCAAATCAAAAACTCAATGAGGTACCATGTCACAGACACTAGATGGCAATAATGATGACTGGTGAGATGTGGGGAAATTGGAACACTTGTGCATTACTGGGGGGAATATAAAATGCTGCAGCCATTCCGGCCAAGAGCTTGGCAAAAGCTCAAAAAGTTAAACACTGAATTACCATGACCCAGCAATTCCACTTCAGGTATATATCCAATAGAATTGCAAACAGGTACATTAAACTGTTCTTTTCAAACTAGATGTGTCATCAGATAGATGACTTATATTAGCACATTTTCACTTCAAGGTGGTTAAAATTAAGCAGATACTATAATTTAAATAAAACTGTATCTTCCTTAATGATGACCAAGCAACAAGAAACATTCTTTTTTTTGAGTTTTTATTTATTTAAGTAATCTCTATACCCAACATGGGGCTCAAACTCATGACACCAAGATCAAGGGTGGCATGCTCTTCTGACTAAGTCAGCCAGGCGCCCCAACAACAAGAAACATTCTATATGTAAGTATGGTGATATGCCCAAATGGAGCTTGTCATTGGATTCACGTAGTCTGATATTTAGCTCAACATTTTCCCTGCACTACACTATTTCCAAAACTCAGCCACAAGAGAATAGTCTGGAACCTTCACTGAAGTTCCCAGTTACATGACCTGGTCTTTTTCAGATATTTAAAGTACAGAAGTGAAAAAAGCGCCTTCACTATTTGTTATCTGCTCAGTTTTACCAATATACATTGCCTCTACTTTAAAAAGACTGGTGGAGTTTGCTGAGGAAGCCTTGATAGTTTGTGATAGAGAGCCAAAAGATTAAATATTTATCTTCCAAAAGGTTCCGACTTCAGGTATTGGTTAAACAATGAGATTCCTGAACTGGAATGCTGTGACAAGGTCTTACATTATGGAAAATCCATTCATTCCCACCTGGTAAAATCTGCCAGGCCAGTGGTGGCATCCAAGTGAGTAGGTCCAGAGACCAGTTTCCAATAAACAGGGACTCTCTACAATAGAACACGAGGCAAACAGCCATCAGAACAGGGCTTTAGGAAAGGGCCTGGAGCCAGGCCCCCCACCAGCAGTGTAAGGAAATTCTCCCATACATTCTGTGTATTAAGTATTAGGGGGATATTTATTAGAAGGAAGCTGCATGTTGTCGCCCACATGGGAAATGTGGAAAATGTGATTAATATTTCATAATTTCTCAAGCTTTACAGTGAAATGTGAATAAAACTGTGAGTTAATCAGCTTTGTTTATCAAATCTGAAAACACTGTGAAATTGAATTAGTGAATTTATTGCAGTGCTTTATCTCTAATCATGGGTTTATAAAAAGGGCAAGGTAATTTCAGGTTCTCTGACACAGAGACATAGGTTTACTTATAATGGAAGCAATTATAGAAACACCTCCCCAGCTGTAGACATATGTGCCATGTTAGTAAGAAGAAACACCCAGATGAGTCTGAATCCAAATAGACAAAGGCGTAAAAATGCTTTGCTTAGAAATGAAATTATTTTCCTAAGCATTTATTCCATGCTGTACCTCAAGGTATCCTCAATAGGGACAATTTAACTGCCTAAACCTATCTGATATGATTGGGGATAGCTTTAAATGGAATATATTTGGAACAGTTTTGGAAAGGCAAAACTTGCTTGCTTCATTTTATTCTCATTTTCCTTCCATTTAATAGTTTCTCTCTTATTTTTCATGGAGTCACCCAAGGGTACTACGGCTGGATTGTTGAGTAAGTGCATGTTAGATTTTTGGAAATGCCAAACTCTTTTCAGAGTGGTTGTACCATATTACATTCCTACCAGCAATTTTTTAATGATTGCCCTATAATCGTAAATGTCTAATGTGATATATCCTTATTCCATTACCATTTCCGAACAGCACAGCTGAACATAGCCTGCTTATCAGTCTGGGTTTTTTTTTCCTTTACATTATAATATTTTTTGTGTGAGGTAAGCATTTTCTAAAGGTTGAATCCACAGATATGTCAAAGAACTGTTTTTACTCCCTTCTTTCTCTGCTCATTAGGCTGTACAGTGCCTTTAAGATGGCCCCAGGGAAAGAGTCATCCCCTAGGAGACAGGGACATTGAATGCCAGCTAGAAACACCGCCAGGCTGTCTCTGCTGGTCCCACTCTGGTCCTGTCTCAGATGCACTGCTTACCTTTGGATACTGAATATATTTTCCAAAACTTCGATCTGGTGTCAGGCAGTCAGAACTTACTTATCCTGTGTTTGGTTCTGCACTAAATTTTTGCAAATTCCCACACTCCCGTTTATGAAGGAAGCTGCTATGAACATTTGTGCATGAGTTCCTGAGTGAAACTTAGTTTTCACTTGCCTGGGGGTGAATATCCAGGATCGTGATTGCTGGGCTGTATGGCAAATGCATGTGAACTCTGATAAGAAACTGCCAAACTATGTCCCGTAGTGGCTGTATCACTGGACGTTCCCACCAGCAGTGTGAGAGAGAACCAGCCTCTCCAGGTTCTTGCCTGCCTTTTGCGTTATCACTCCTTTTTCTTGTAGCTGTTGAAATAGTTGTGCGGGGATAGTCCGTCATGGTTTGAATCTGTGTTTCCCTAATGCCCAGGGATGCTGAACACCTGTTCGTGTGCTTGTGTGTTATCTGTACATGATCTTTGCTGGAGGGTCTGTTCACGTCTTTATCAGTGTAGCTGGGGCATCATAAGATACCACAAACTGAGCAGCTTCGACAAAGGAAATTTATTTTTATTTTGTTCACAACTCTGGAGGCTAGATGTCTGAGATCAAGGTATCTAGATGTCTGAGATCAAGGTATCGGCAGGTCTGGTTTCTCCTGAGGGCTCCCTGCATATCTTGCAGAAGGCTGTCTTGTCGTGGCGTCCCCACGTGGTCTTCCCTCTGTGTGCACACACGTCTGATGTCTGTGCGTCCAAATTTCCTCTTCTCATAAGGACACCGGTCAGACTGAAGCAGACCCACCGTGACGGCCTTGTTGTAACTTAATCACCTCTTTAAAGGATCTCCAAATACAAATATGGGGAGGGGGTCAGGATTTCAACATTCGAATTCGGTTCAGCCCATAACAGTCTTCATCCCCCCTTTTTAAACTCAGTTGCTTGTTTTACTGTTGAGTTTAAGAGTTCTTTATACATTTGGGGTACAAGTTCTTTCTGAGATATATTGTTTGCAGATATTTTCTCCCAGACTATGTAGCCTGTCCATCCTCTTGGCAGGGTCTTTCTCTGAGCCAAAGTTTTAAATTTGGATGAAATTTACCAAATTTTTCTTTTATGAATGGTGCTGGGTCATGTCTAAGAACTCTTTGCCTTAGGTTTGGCTTTATTATTATATCCTTTATTATTTCAAAAATTGTTGTAAGAAACATATATTCAGTGATTTACTGCATTTGTTGAAAAAAAAAATCCTGTAAGTATATTTCCTGTATGAAATCCCAGGTGAAGGACGCCTTCTAGAACAGTGCTTCTCTGATTTTAGTGTACATATAAAACCTATATAAAACCTGGGATCTTGTTAAAATGCAGATTCTATTCCAGTAGGTCTGGGATCAGCTTGATATTTTTTCATTTCTAACATGCTTCCCATTGATGCTGATGCTGCTGATCCAAGGACCACATTTTGAGCAACAAAGCTTTAGAATTTAATGTTCCTCTGGTATCTGATGACAGAAACTAGGTAACTAATTGTGTCTTCTTTTTCACCAGAGAAAAGAAGAGGTAAATTCCAAGTCTAACTATAACACGTGGTTGGTTTCTGTTTGGCATTTGTGTGTCCTTATTTCCACCATTCTAAATTTGCTGTTTTGCTTTCTAGCTTTCATTTTAATAAGTGTATTCTTGTAAATATTCGTATAATCTTCCTAGAACAAGGTGAACTATAAACAAAAATAAATGATTAAATGTGAGAGATGGTCTTTGCCCTGTGTAGCCAGGAATGAATCCTGTCCACTTTCCCCCTCAATGTTTGAAATCAGTGCTCCCTAAATAACATCAGAAATTAAGAAATATTATCATTTTGTACAATACTAGGAATTTGGGGCACAAATAGTATCTGTTTTCTTAGTTATCTATGACTTTCATATTGATAATTACTTTCCTTGTTAAAAATTGGGTTCTGAAGCTATGCTTCAGAGAGATCCTTAAACACAGTATCGTTTAGTAAATATAAGCTGAATTACTTTTCACAAACTTCATATCCTTATTAGCAACAACAGAATTAAAAAATGTATTAGGTTGGTACCTTTATGCACTGTTCGTGGAAATGTAAAATGGCACAGCTGCTATGGAAAGCACTATGGGGGTTCACCAAAAAAATAAAAACATATTTATCATATAATCCAAAATTCTACTTCTAGGTATATACTCAAAAGAACTGAAAGCAGGATCTATTGGTACACCCATGTTCTTTTTTTTAGGATTTATTTATTTTTAGAGCTCGAGTGCACGCATGCACGAGAGAGAGAGAGGGGCAGAGGGAGGGGGAGAGAGAGAATCTCAAGCAGACTCCCTGCCAAGCGTGGAGTCCGATGTGGGGCTCAATCTCACGATCCTGAAATCATGACCTGAGCCAAAATCAAGAGTCAGACACTTACCCAACTGAGCCACCCAGGTGCCCCACACCCATGTTCTAGGCAGCATTCTTCACAATAGTCAAAAGGTCGAAATGACCCAACTGTCCACTGATGGATGAACGAATAAGCAAAATGTGGTATATAAATGCAATGGAATATTCTTCAGCCTTCAAAAGGAAAGAAATTCTGAGACAAGCTACAACATGGAGGAACCTTCAGGACATGATGCTGAGTGAAAGAAGCCAGTCACAAAAAGACAAATACTGTTATGATTCTACTTCTCTAAGGATTCATACTAGTCAAATTCAGACAAGAAAGTCGAATGGTGGTTGCCAGGTGCTCAGGGGAGGAGGGACCTGAAAGTTACTGTTCAATGGGGACAGAAGTGCCATTTTACAAGATGAAGAGATGGATGGTGACAGCTGCACAATGATACGAATGTATTTAATACCACTCAACTGTATACTTAAAAAGGGTAAATTGAGCACAACCCATTCGAAGGCTGCAGCTGAGGGGCTGGGGATAAAATTTACCCTTACAAGAGACTTGTATCCCAAAATCCACAATGAATTTGCCAAACTGTGTCTGCATTGCCTTGGCCACAGAGTTCAAGGTGTATCTCAACAACGATTTCACTTCTTTCTTTCTTCTTCGGCCATATGACTTCCTAATATAATGCTCTACTTGTGCAGACCTCTGCCATTTGATTTTGAATTGTTTAGAGATAAGAGCCATTGTTTTTTTTTCATATGTCAATCCCCAGCCTTTACCATAGTGAGTGGAGCTTGGTGGTTGTTTCATATTTTTTAAAATGAGCGACTGAACAAGCGTGCCTTTAAAAACCAGTGCGCAACCCATTTTGCCCTTCTCTTCGATCGGATTCTTATAAAAAGCATTATGCTATTAAATGAGTCTCATCAAGTATTTGAAAATGGCTTTCAAATCGCAAATACATACCTGTGATATATTTCTGAATCTGCTGGAATAGAGTGCCTTTTCCCACACTGTTTGCATTGGAATATCCAGATATCTGAGACCAGAGATACTGTGACCCCAACTGATTCCCATATTATATTCATGTGCAACATACTGAATACAACTTTTGCATTACTGTCACCCTAAGACATGATTCTGCATTTTCATCTGAGTGTTTTTTTGTACAGAAAGCCCAATCTTGAGTGATTTTGTCCATCTTAAAAAATGCTCTGTGAATAGGCCTTTACAGATCACTGTGAATGCTGGCAGAGCTCCCTAATTCTGTTAATAAGACCACTTTGCATCTTTTGGAAATATTAAAGTCATTTCCCATCAGGTCACTTCCGTATACTGGAAATATAACAGAGCACAGAGGAGTTTCCATTTTTCTACCTGGAAGTTCATCAAGGCAAGAAATGTCTTCCAGATTCCTCTGAGATATGGCTCACATATTATTGGCTCACATCTGATTCGAAGACTGCAGCTGAGGGGCTGGGGAGTCTTGGCAGGTGATATTCTTCCATTGATTCTTGCTGACCGAGAAATACAGACCCCTTCTTGTCCTGCCCAGATGGTTCATACACAATCCTTTCTCAGCAGGAGGCCCTGACCACCCCCACTCATCCCCTGGGCACTGGGCAAGTTTTCTTCCTTCTGTAGGGGAATCCTCAGAACAGGTGATGAGGGGACCCTCATAGGTCCTAGGCCTGCAAAGCATGGGGAAAGATACGGAATTCCACTTGAGGATGGCTCAAGCCAACATTTTTACATCAGTATCCTCGCATGAATACAGGGACATTTCCTTTATTCCAAGCACTCTCACTTTCATACCAAGTAAGTGGAATCTGACCAAGGCCAAGCTTCAGTGATGGGGCGAATGTGCACATTCCCCAGAGTAGCTGTCACATTCCCCCAGAAAGTGGGAGTCTCTACCTGAGCAAAAACAGATTTTTGGGGTGCCTGGGTGGCTCAGTCATTAAGCATCCGCCTTTGGCTCAGGTCATGATCCCAGGGTCCTGGGATCGAGCCCCGCGTCGGGCTCCCTGCTCGGCGGGAAGCCTGCTTCTCCCTCTCCCACTCCCCCTGCTTGTGTTCCCTCTCTCGCTGTGTCTCTCTCTGTCAAATGAATAAAATAAAATCTTAAAAAAACCAAACAGATTTTTTAGTTCCCCCTTCTGATAGCCCTAAGTTGAGCAAACTGAGGTCCCTTGGCAGTAAAGGACACCAAGAGTCTCATCGGTGATCAAGGATGTCTGATTTTTCTCTGGCATGAAGCTTCTTTGGAACCAGCCACCAGGGCAATGACATTGGTGCACTGAGAACGAAGAACTGGATTATACACAGTAAGTTAGAAGAGACCATAACCTTGGGAACTCACACTGGGAAGAACCATCTCAACAAGTATAGGGATATAAGCCAGCAAACCATCATTCAAAAGGGGACAATGACAAAAGTTATCTGTCTTTGTCATGTCTAGGAGATGTGGATTTGCACAAACACTATTTCCGTAGTACCAGTTCATATATCTCTGCATGCTTGTTAAACTATGTCAAAAACTAATGATGTACTATATGCTGGCTAATTGAACATAATAAAAAAAATAAAAATAAAAAATAAGGTATATCAAGGAATAAAAAAGGGGGGGGACAATGAACCGTCAAATTATGCAGAATCAGTTTCCAATGTAGTTGTGGGATACAAAAAGAAACAACAGACTACAGTAGTCAGAATGTTCCAGTATTCTCTCTGCTCCTCGTTTGGAAGAAGTTGTTCCTTTGGACTGAGGTTCTCGGACAATGCAAATATGCAGCTAGGAGCTTCACAGGGGATTCTTATGAATGGATGTGAGTACTTAAGACAAAGATGCAATGGTATGTCTGGATCAAGCTGATGAATTAATTACTCAGGTAACAATTCATACAGAAAACATTATATTGATACCGCTTTTAATCAATGTTCTATAAATAACACTAATGATAAGTAGCCATCAATATAATAAGACCCTTCAGTGGTTTTCAGTTCCAGGGTAGTTTCTAGGTGAGGAACTCAGCCAGAACTGTCCAAGGTCATGACACCATGAGGGTCAAAGTCACAGTGAACTCAGAAGATAATTCTAGATGAATTTCAATTACCCACACTTAACCCTAAGCATTGAGTCTGTGAGGAAAAGGCTGCTTATAGAAATAAAATTATATTAAGGTAGTAATTGTTAAATTGGTAAAGCAGTGTCATGGGGTAGAAGGATGGGGCCTGGGGGGTCTCTTCCAAATGATACACATATTTCAGAATGTTTGGATACAGCTTTTGGGTGGCGGACTCTTTCAGTTGTAGGTAACAGAAACCCAACTCAAATCAACTTCAGAAATTAAAAGTAAGTGAAGATAACAAGAGACAGAGATGAAGATGTAGATGATACAAGTATAATACAGATAATCCCGCGTACCTGGGAAGGATTCTGTTGTTGCCCATAGCATCAAAGGAAGGGCTGAAGGAACCAGGAATGAGATACTGCAACCCCAGACTTTAAACAGCAGAGAAGAAAAGAGATGATGCTGGTCAAAGGTATAGGTTTTGGAGCCAGAGTACCTGGTTTGGCTCCCGGTCCTGTTACTTATTAACTCTGTGACCTTGGGCACTTACTTAACCTGTCTGTGCCCCATTTCTTCATCTTTAAAATGAGGACACTGATAGCTGTTACCCTAAGGATTATTAAGAGAATTAAATGTAGGCTAACATGGAATTATAATATTAATTCCCAAAGAGAAAGAGCTTTCCTCGCTCATAGTTTATGAGGAGGTCTCTCCTATAGAATGGAAGATCCACAAGAGCAGGGACTTTGCGAACCTTTGTATCCACAGTGGCTAAGGCAGAGACTCACACAGGGCCACACTCAGAAATTCTTCGTGGAGGGAAATGATCAAGAAATGAAGCTGCCCAGGATCCCACAGCTGGTAAGTGGTGGAGAGGTCCACCAAACCCGCAGGACCGGGTCCCTGGGCCAGGCTTATCACTGCTATTCAGCTAGAGGTCAGCATGTTGTCCTGCTCAGGGGAATTGCAATAGAAAACGGGTTTCATGTGTTTTCTAGAGAAAGCCACTGTCCACATGTAACTGTCATCAGCATAGAACCCGTGTCTTTTAAGAAAGTTCATTGATGTGAAGGGACGGGACACGGGACAGAGAAGCTGAAATGGGGTGGGGGGAGGTGTGGCAGGGTGGGAAGGGTTCTGTGGAAAGACTGGCAAGGTCTCCCACGTAGAGAAGAGTCTGCAAAGAGGTGGGGAAGGGCGCAGGGAGAGATGGGACCCTGAAGGTCTGGTGGAAAGGGAAAGGGGAGGCTGAGGAACAGGGCAAAAGGGAGAAGCAGGTGACTCTGGTCTCTGCACCTAGCCTCCTCCAGGGTTCCCTAACTCAGAATGAATCCCTGGCAGTCAGCGCTCATTCCCCACAAGGGCTGAGCCCCGCACTTCCCTTTGGGTCTGAAATAGTGATGAGAGAACGTGATGATCTTGTTTGGCAGCACGTCTTGAGCACAGCTGAGCTGGAAGGAGGCATCTGTTTTATGCCAAGTAGCACCTTCTCTTGGCTTAGAGGGAGTCATTAGTACAATGGTGCTGGAGGCGAGGGGCAAGCGGGGCAGTGCACGTGTTCCCAGGGAACTTTCTGCCGTGGATTAAGGCATTGCAAGGAAAGTGGGGGAACAGCAGGCCATTTATAAGTCATAAAAATAAGCAGGTCAACCGCCTAGAAGATAACCATCCCAACTTCTCTTCATATTACTCACTCAAGGAATAAAAGCCCTGGGTTCACAACCAAAATTGTGATTAACTGGTATTAAAACCTTACTCAGAGGTGCCTGGCTAGCTCAGTCAGGAGAGTGTGAGACTCTTGATCTCGGGGTTGTGAGTTCAAGCCTCATGATGGGTATAGAGATTACTTAAAAGTAAAATCTTAAGAAAAAAACCAAAAAACATAAAAACCTTCAGAGGAAAAATGTACAGACATTTTCATTGTACACCATGCGAATCTATATATTCTCATCATATATATGTGTATATATCTATATTATCTATGTTCTCCCTCTCTCTATATATATGTTCTCTATTTACAACACGTGTATATATAGAATACATATGAGCACATGAGAATGTATATATGTATTCTCATTATATACATTTCATGTATATATTTTAATGAGATTTTAATACATTTATAATTTATAAATGACATATTTATATTCCATAATTACATAACGTATATGAATATTTAAAGTTATCCTTTATTAAACAGTAAATGTATATATGTATCTGTTCTTATAATACATATATATAATATGAGCATTATATATATGAGCATTATATATATAAGCATTATATATGGGACAGACACACATTCTTTTTCTTTTTAAGATTTTATTTATTTGAGAGAGAGAAAGAGTGCACGAGGAAGGGGAGGGGCAGAGGGAGAGGGGGAGGGGCAGAGGGAGAGGGAGAAGCAGGCTTCCCGCTGAGCAGGGAGCCTGATGCGGGATTCAATCCCAGGACCCTGCGATCATGACCTGAGCCAAAGGCAGATGCTTAACTGAGCCACCCAGGCGCCCCTCCTGCAGTCAATTTTCAGTCGCAGCCAAACCCATCTTTTAAAGCATGTATCTAATAATATCACTTTCTTGCTCAAAATTCTCAAATGGCTTCCCACAAAACTCAGAATAAAATCCAGAATCTCCACCATGGCCTTTGGGACCCCATGTGATCTGCAACTTGCCCAACACCATCTCTGAATTATCTCCAGGTAATTCCCAGAACTTTCTGCTGTTCCTTGAACACTTGAAATGCATCCTGACTTCAGTCTTACAATGTAGCACCTTCTACCTGGAATCCTTTTTTCTGAGGTCAACCCACAATTTCTCCCCTAAGTGGATGCCGATCTCTGTTCTCACCTCAAAGAGGATTCCTTTACTGCTCCACCCAAAATAAGATGTTTAATTTTCTTTAAAACAACTGTCACTACCTGATGTCTTATTACCGAATTTCACCAGATCGAAAATACCATCACATGTAAGGCACCATTAATTTACATACCACTAATAAAGAGAATTTCAAAAACCCATTCCACTGAAATGCGAGGTATAAGTCTTCATGAGAATCATGAAGGATGTAAGAATCCCTTACAGCCTCATATTACTTGGAAATTTTTCATCAATATTAGAGGATTGGGCGCCTTGTTTGGCTTCTTTCTGTTGTTTGGCATCTTGTCATGTGTGTGGATATGTTCTTTCCTTAAGTCCCATAAAGCCTGATTGTTGTTTTGTAAGAAAAGATGGAATCACATCCATTCCTCCAAGAAGGAATATCTGTTTCTCTATTGACTAAATTTATGCCCCACTCCCGGACCTTTGGGTCTACACAGTAACTTTTTGTTTCAAAGCCAAATCGTAATGTGATCTCTTTGAAGATGTTTACAAGGTGATTGAATTCAACCTTTGCCTCAACTGCCAAGAAAACTATAACTGAACTGATGATGGTGTAAGAGTTTTGGCCAAGTTTGCACGTGTGTAGGCAGTGAAGGCGAGCTGCGTCTGAGCACTGTCCACCCAACAGCAGTGAAATGTGAAGTTCATCTCAATTTCAGAGATGTTCGCATGTGAAACTATCTCAGAATGAATCAAACACAGCCTGTCTCTTTCCTCCACTAGCATTAAGCTCCATGAGGACCAGGACTTGTCTTCTCCCTCCAATGCACCTCTGCGTCCTGAGCATCGGAAACAGAGGCTGGTACATCGTAGGTGCTCAATAAAAGCTTGTCGAGCGAATGAATGAATGAATGAATGAAGAATGACTCAGTGAACAAGCACTGGAAACAAAGGAAATTTCAGGAGGCACTGGGAACTCCGAGGAGCGGCTATGAGAAGGTTGATGAATCTATATTGAAACAAAAGCCGATCTGACATAGAAACGCCACTGCATTTATGAAGTACAAGGCCAGGCCATAGCAGAACTACTGGAAGTTTCGTAACGCAGAGGGAGTGTGCTGAAGGCAAAGGGTAACTGGGGGACAGCCAAGGGGCACATCTGGGATATATCGCCTATTCCTTGGCACTGGAGGTGACCCTGAATGGGAAGCTCATAATGCTGCTTATCTCTCCTTACTCTTAACCCTGGCTGACATGCCAGACACGCACATACACGCACACGAAAGGTTCAGTGTACTGTCAGGATCCCAGCGAGAGAGACTGTGGCTCGCAGAGATCAGGGTCTCTGTTCCAGGTAACTGCTAATCTCCACAGCAAACACAATGAAGCAATTTTGCGGAAAGAGGTAAAGTTTTCTGAGAAGCTTCCTTTGGCTTCAGCAATCTTCATTTTTTTTCCCCACCCAGTTTCTGGATCTCTGCATTTATTTGTAAGGTCAAAACTATCATACACCTAAACCCCCACGTGTCATAAACCTAAACCTTTCCTTTCTTCTTCCATCCAGACCAGAACTATTTAACCAGAATTCACATCAGTCTCTGAAAGAATCCATTTTAAAGGCCAATGTGGGATAAGCTCATGTTCCCTCCCAGCTCCCATTCTTTATCAGTTTGACAAGAAAGGAAGCCACCAGATACATGAAAAGGATACAAGTTCAAGGAAGACAACTAAACTGGGTAATCAGAATAAATGCCTTCCTATGAAACAGTTATTGCCAAACACAGGACATGGTTTTAGAGGATGTCTAGGCATGTTCCAACTATGACTTAAAAGTTCACGGAAGCTTCTGTTTTCAAAGGATATCTACGTAACACCCCCTCCTGTGGGCATTTCTCAACTTCTTGCTAAAGTTGCAACAAGACTCAAGAAAAAACTGCACAGTAATGTTGATGAATTAAACGAATAGAGAACTTAATGCCAAGATATGGGAGAACAGGGTTTAGTATAAGACAGATGGAGCTAGGCTGAGAAAAAGCTGTGTAGGTCTCACTTTATGATGTAGCTTTGCTTTGCTTTATGAAACTGAGCCCGCCTCAGAAAAGGGTAACAGGTTTTTGGAGGTCCCACCAAGTGTGGCCCCTGACTCAGAGATGGAAGAGCTCAACCAGCTAGACAGAGGGCCAGCTGGACAGGGGAGCCTCTGGACAGGGGGCCTGTTGGACAGGAGGCCAGCTGGACTGGAGACCCACTGGAGAGGGACCAGCTGGACAGGGGCAGATCTGGATTGTCTCGGGGTTGGAACTCACATAATGGTTGGATCCTCTTTAGATAAAAGAATACAATATTAGATACAAATGAGATTTCATTTAGAATGAGAAGATAAATCACAAGTTCCAAATTTTAAAAACTGAGAAATATACAAACATCATAAAATCCAAAATTTTGCATAATATTTTTAATAGTCCACTTCCTAACATGATTCCATAATATTTTCCCTACATTTCTTGTCTGTCCACGCTTTGATCACCTTTTTATTTTATTTTTTTATTTATTTTATTTTTATTTATTTGTCAGAGAGAGAGAGAGCACAAGCAGGGGGAGCAGCAGAGGGGGAGGGAGAAGCAGGCTCCTCACTGAGCAAGGAGCCTGATGTGGGACTCGATCCCAGGACCCTGGGATCATGACCTGAGCCGAAGGCAGACGCTTAATGACTGAGCCACCCAGGCGTCCCTGATCACTTTTTTAAATGATGACAATTGAAAGTTTCTTTTAGCTTTCCAGGAACATTGGTAATACTATGTAAATTGTTAGGATGATTATAAATTTGGGATATCTACACATATATATATATTTTTCCCACATTGTAAGATTTAGAAGAACTTTCCACAGACTAACTTTGGTTCCCTACATTTAAATCTTCAGGTTCTAGGTGACATCTGGGGACGCAGTCATGTCATGATAGGAGATAAACTCTGACCCCGAGCCCCACTGTCTCCATCGAGGGTGGCTTGGGACAGAGTGCAGTCGGAATTTCCTTAGAAGCCTGCCTACACCCGGAGAGCGAGCAGCCACTCAACTCTTAGAAGGGACTCCAACACACACATAAATATAAGCCATTAAATTCAAATCAAATGAACTCCCCCTGGCCAGATCTCAATCTCTGAGGCCATGCTATTACCCGCTGAAAGGAGGGGAAGTAGGAGAGACGAAAGGGCTGGGGCAAGCGAGGGTCTTGGGGCTTAAGACAATAGGTTGAGATGAAAATATAACAAATAGAAAAAGAAGAGATGAAAAATGATATGCATAAGCTAAAGAGGGGCTGATATAAAACGGAGAGAAGAACAGGACGAAATCAAGTAGAATTAAAACCTATTCCTTCGGGCGCCTGGGTGGCTCAGTTGGTTAAGCGACTGCCCTCGGCTCAGGTCATGATCCTGGAGTCCCGGGATCGAGTCCTGCATCGGGCTCCTTGCTCAGAGGGGAGTCTGCTTCTCCCTCTGACCCTCCCCCCTCTCATGTGCTCTCTCTCTCTCATTCTCTCTGTCTCAAATAAATAAATAAAATCTTTAAAAAAAAAAAAAAAAAAAAACCTATTCCTTCAACTAGCGTCCTCCTCTTTTTAGCTGAGGCCCTGTGCAGGGTGATCAGCATCTAAGGTGATTTAATTATGACTGCATTGCCTGTGGGTCCCAAGGAAGCCAGCACGTCAAGGTGGTAGGTCTCATTTATATAAGCTCCGAACATTACAAGGAGTAGAAATCTACATGTCCCATTGCAACAATTCTCTCAAACTCTTCAAGTCTTCCCATATTCTCCACTGTCACTCTGGTTTTAAATCTCAAGATGTCCTAGAGTAGGTGTGTTACCCATGAGCTTCCTTCTGGGTCACCCCTAGGTGTCCCCATCCCACCCCCAGCTACCTTCCCACCTTGTAGCAATGACCTCTGCTCTGCTTCTTCCCCAGGTGGGAATAATGCTCTCTCCCTTTTCCCCAGGGCACAACTCATACAAAACTGTTATGCGAATTACTTTTATACTGAATGTTTGAGGCTACTGGAAGGTGATTCAAGCACAGAACAGGAAACAATCTAATACTGAACATCAGACATTGTTCTTGCTGGCTCTCTAAAGTCCACTGTCCTGGGGCACTTCTTACGGGGCAGTTTGGTTTCATGGCTTAAAACACAGATATCTGGACTGCACGCTCCTCTTGAATAAGCAGGAGAAGAGAGAGATAGTGATACTTTTACTTACCACCCAGCTAAATCTTGGACAAGTTACTTTAGCTGTCTATTCTTATTGACTCATTTGAAGAGGAAGATAAGAGTAGTACCCCATCAAATAACAGAGTGGGGTGTGTAGAGAATTTAATGGGCTAATATATATAAAGTAGTGCCTGGCACCTAACATTAGCTCTCATGACCTGCCATCTTTCTTCTCTGACCACCTCAGTGTTCGGAAAGCTTTGTAGTTGATAAATATTGAAAAATCAAAGGTAGATTACATGTCAATTCATGGAGGATTTGTTAAAATGCTAACTGAGGTACATTCATAAGCTAGAATACAATACGACTGTCAGAAATAGAGATCAACATGTATTTACACAAAAACTAATCTGATGTCAAGTGTTAAAAACAGATCACTAAGGAGTATATATAACGTGATCCTTTTTTACATAAATATATACATACATCATTTTGTGGGGAAAAATCTGATAGATACCAAAAAATGTAACAGTGGTTTTATCTAGGATTATGGTGTGGGATTTTCAGCAGTATTTTTATGAAAGTGTGTGTGTATATAATGTGTATATATCTAGGTATGTGTGCATACAGAAAGATAAAAAATATATGACCAAGTAACCATAAGTAAATAAAAGGCAAATAATTGTCAGAAAAAATTACTGGCACTATATAGTATAGGCAATGGGTCACTATCCTTACTATATAAATAGTTCTTACAAATCAATATGAAAATATAACACCTCAAAACAAAAAGACATAAGCAGGCAGTTCTCAAAACAAGAAAAACAAAGAGCTAATTATTATTTCTAGAAAAAGTTCAGCTTCATCCGTCATCAAAAAAAAATACAGATCAGGGGCACCTGGGTGGTTCAGTTAAGCATCCGTCCGACTCTTAATCTCAACTCAGGTCTTGATCTCACAGTCAAGAGTTCAAGCCCCACACTGGGCTGATACAGATCAAATCAATTACTCTTTTTCACCTTTCAATATGGCAATTTTAAAAACTGATGGTCAAGTGTTTGTCAATGATGAAGAAAAACATATAGTTTATGTTGCCTGTGAGACATAAACTAATGCAATCTTTCTGGATAACAATATGCTAACATGTATTTTTCTAAGTAACAATAATTATACATTTTTGACTCAGTAATTTTAATTCTATGGATTTTTACTAAGAAAATCACCAGAGACATACAGATATATTTGACACAAAAAAACAAAATGTAGGAGTTGGATTAGGTAAACTGTGGGACATCTATAATATGAAATACATGTTTTTTGTAACTTTTAAAGGTGTGGGGAAATGCTCACAAGATAATGCTGGGTGATAAAAGCAGATGGGGTAACAATGTGATTCTATAATCTTCAAAATAATGTGTGCAAAGTAACGAAGAACTGGAGGTAAGTTACTAAGTCTCTTTGTGCCTGGTCAAATATGGCAATCTTTATTTTATTTTGCAGACATTTTCCTATTTTCTAAAGTTTTTCCTTGCATGTCTATCCCTCTCATAAGTGATGTGTTAGGTTTTTATTACCGTTGTAACAAATTACCACAAATTTAGCAATTTAACCCAAAGTTATTATCTTACAGGTCTCTAGGATAGAGATAGGTAAAATCAAGGTGTTGGCAAGGGTGCATTCCTTTCTGGAGGTTCCAGGGGAGAATCTCTCTTCTTAACTTTTCCAGCTTCTAGAAGTCACCCACATTCCTTGGTTCGTGGCCCCCTCCCTCCACCTTCAAAGCCAACAACACTGGATTGAATCCTCCCAACATCACATCATCCTGACCTCTAACTTCTGTCTCTCTCTTCCACTTTTAAAGACCTTTGCGATTTCACTGGGCTCACCCAGAAAATGTAGGATAATCTCCTTATTTGAAGGTCAGCTTATTGGCCACCTTAATTCCATCTGCAACCTGAACTCCCCTTGGCCATGCAATATAGCATATTTAAAGACTCCAGGCATTAGGACCTGGACATCCTGGGGGGAGGGCATTGTTCTGACTACCATAACTGGTAAAAAGCAATAAATATTATTTCTGTGTAAACAGAACTTCCATGGAGATGTACTTTAAGTGCTCACGAAGAGAGTTTACCAAATCAAAAGTGGCATCTTGTGCTGGAAAAAAGAAAAAATCAACAATCCAGTGGAAATTACCACCAGCATGTAGCTAATCTCCTTTTAGCCTAGAGCAGCTTCATGGGAACTTTATAAATACTGCTTGGGACAGACTCTGTCTCAAGGAAATGACTGACAACACATCATGGAGTCATTCTTAAAGGATTCTATTCCTTTAAACCTTGCTATGGATTGTATCTCTGTTTGTTACCTGATTTGTAATGCTGTTTTATTAAACACTGACTTTTAATCTAAAAATCATAATTGACTTTATATCATGCACTGATTTACCCACTATACACCTTCTTAGTTAACCAAGAACATAAGCATTAAGCATCTCAGGCCCCTTGGAAAGCAGCTGTCAACACTTCAATTGCCATGCCTGTAAGAAATGTCCCAGCCTTCAGGGTGAAGCTTAGAAATTAAATGCTGCTAAGAACTGGTAAATATCACGAGGTTTTCCTGCAATTAATAGGATCACAGAAGGCAGGGAATTAGACTCTGATTTTGAAAGTCTTTCCAAGTCTCGGGCTGTCCAAGTGGACTTCATTGTTCCAATGCAGAGGACAGACTTGATGTAGGAGCCACAGTGGCTCACTTGGTGCCTCTCAATCCCATTCACTGGGTGGTGGCTAGTGGTCAGGATCCCCGGGGCAAGACAGTGGGCCCCCCTGGGCAGCGGGCATTGGGAGATGCCCTGAGCAAAGAAACCCCACCTCCCACATTCACACCTCACCTTCCTGACTTGGAAGACACCTCCAGTTAATGAGCAAATCTGGCATCTGTCAGCTTTCTGTAAGCAAGCATTTCACAAGGTTTACAGAAAAGTAAAGTAAACAGAGTTCTGAGTAACAAAAGAGTGGCGTTTATGCATTCTTTGATTCACTTTAAAGGATGGTATAAACTGACTTTTTAACCAAGCATTAGGCAAGACCTGGGCCCAAGCCATTCTATAATAAACAGTGACATGGCTATATTAAAATATTTACTTTGTGTGCTAGAGTGACTTATAGGAAGAGTGGCTACTACCTCGAAGTCCTAAGTATTCAGGCGTCAGGTGCCATGGGCGGCATAAATATTCCATGTGCACTTGTTTATAGGAAAACCCCATCTGGATTTGGCTAAAATAGCAGGCACCCTGGTGACCCCAGTTTTGCTATTGGAAAATATAACACAAGTGTTCACTCATCTAGAATAACTACAGTGCTAAGTGCCAAATGACAGATGGGAGGGGATTGGCTTTTCTCAATAAAAGCCAGGCACTCCATTGTGAAGGGTTTCATTGTAAGGGCTCCTCGGCATTTATAGACTCTCAGAGGAGATGTGCAGCTAGATGAGGCAAGGTGCTGGGTCAGGCTGACCACAGCTGGCCTGTTCGGGAGAGCCTGGCCTCTACACATCCATGCAAGCTGCTCGAGATGTGGGAGACTTGGCCTGGGATAGTCCATGGACAATAGTGTCATCGGTCCCCACCCCGTACCCACTCTCCCTCCAACTTAGCTATGTTGAGTTGGGGTCAGGCAGACAGGCCGGAGACCGAGCCTGGTAGGTTCGAAAGAACGAAGTACTCTGGGACAGAAAATCTGAATTTGGAGTACGGCTCCTCCGCTTGGGTATAACCTTCGGGTTAGGGAGAAGGCAATGCGTATCGATAGGCATTGTCCTGGAAGCTTCTCCCACGTTACCTCATTGATATCCTCACATCAGCACTATGGTGCAGGTAGTACCTGCCCATTTCACAGATTCACATCTAGCTGAGAATGATTCCAGGGAACGAAAGTTCTTCCTAGGCCAGGGATCCCTTCCAATGAACACATCGACCTTCTCTAAAGGTTGACCCAAGTGTAGGGGGAGCAATAAAGATAAAAGTAGAAAAAAATCACATCAACCCCTCCCCCCCCCCAAAAAAAACCCAATAAAAGTAGAGCTGTCCTCTGGGACTCATCATTTAACTGGGGAGAAAAATGCCTCTGTAGGACAGCATGACTACCTGACGGTATGCAGCTCAAAAAGATAAAATCTGAAATTGAAACTAAGCTGTTAACTAAAAACTAAAATCTCTGTGTGGTCAGATAAAGCAGTTCCAACTGCCTCCCATCCCACCTGACTGTAAGCTTCCTCCAAATGAACTTGATTAACAGATTTCTTTTCACTCCTCCACTCACTCAACGAAGACGTCATGAGTAACCACCACACACTGAGCCCTTTCTAGACAATGAGAATATGGCAAGAAGCAAAGCCCCTGCCTCCATGGAGCTGACCTCCTAGTCGGGGGGGGGGGGGCAGATAAATGTTTGATTATAGAAATACTTAACAGGATTTCAGGTAGTGATAAGGAAAGAAAACTTAAGTAGGATATGGGAGTAAGAAATGTCTAGGAATGCCATCTTAGGTAGGCTGGTAAGAAAAACCAAAGCTATTAGCCTGAAAGGCATGGGAATCAGGGGCATCACAGCCCAACATGAAGCAAACAACACTGAGCTGGTCTAAGCTTTAACATTAACTTATCATGTAGTCCTGAGAAAGCTCTATCATTTCACAGATGGGGAAACAGACCCTGACGTGCAGTATGACCCACACAAGGCAATAACACTGATGTAAGCCTCTAAGGTTCCTTTCCATTTTGTATTCCTGGAACTGTGCCGTCCAAGATAGAAGCCACTAGCCACGTGTATTTACATTTAAATTTATTAAGTTTTTAAAAATTCAGTTTCTCGATCACACTAGCTACATTTTAAGTGCTCGGTAGCTGTAAGAGGCTGGTGGCCACCAGCCACACAGACATAGAACATTTCCACCACGGCAGAAAGTTCTATTGAAGAGCCCCGTTCTACCATCCTGTGGATTCTGGTAGCTCTTGAGAAGAAAAACCAACTGTTCATTTATACATTTTCTATTTCTACCAGATGACTCACCATCTTAGAGACAAATTATTTTTGGTGGTTTTACCCCAAGAATTTTATAACTAGTCAAGTTTTCTTTTATATGTGAAAACAACAAAATGCCAAAGAAATCATACCATCCATAAAACCTTCTTTAAAAAAAAAAAAATGAAGACATACTCTAACTGATTGAGTGACAGAGAAAATTAAACAGCCCAACTGTAAAATCAGAGGACCAAAGATGGGATGATGTGCACCAAAGACAGTTATGTAGAAAGATCCATCCAAATGAATGTGATTGCCTTTTAAATAGCCTCCTCTAGAACTCGCAAAACATATAGAATGTAAAGATGATTTAATATATAGGCTGGATTTTAAAATCAGAAAAATTAATAAAGTTGCCTAATAATACTCAAGGTTGAACTTGGCAGCAAACATAGTGAGAGCGCAAACAGGTGCAACACTTCGATATGTATTAAGACACTTAAAATGGTTAAATGCCTCCCATCTTGTTATCCCACTTACAGGAAATGATCCAAAAAACATAATAAATAGTACCAAGGCACCATCAGTCTATCAAGATTCCCATTAGAGCATAATGTACAGAACTCAAAATATTGAATATATATTCAGTAAGAGAGGAATCATTCTAGTCTATTCATAAAATATAAATTCATAGAGCTATTAAAAATCATGATTGTAAAAAAATTTAATAATATGGGAAAGTGTTTACGATATGACATTTTAAGGGCAAAAAGCGAAATGCCAATAATAGGTAGTATGTATTCAGTATTTACTAACTGCCAGTCACTTATCCAAAGGCTTTCAGTCTATTGTATCAGTTACCCATCTACAAACCTATAAGCAGTCCATACCAATATAGCATCCCATACGCTATTGAGGAAACAGATCCTAACAGCTGATTTGCCCCATGCCCCACTGATCACTAATTAATAGCCAGCTCTTGAATGCGGGTCCATCTGAGGTAAAGCTAGGCTCCAGACTGCCTCCCACCCACCCCAGGGGACTCTGAGCTGCACGCTCTTGGCCATGTAAAGAAAAAAAAAAAAAAAGTATGTGCACATTAAGAAAAAAATCCTGGCTAGAAATACACCCAACCCTTAATAGTGATTGTCTCTGAAAGCTGGGGCTACAGATCACTTTCATTTCCTTCTTCAAATGGGTCTGTCATTTTAAATCATTCTGCCAACGGACATTATTCAATAATGAAGAATAAAAAATTTTTTAATAATAAAGGGAGGCCGTCTCCGTAGCAGATTTGTACGCCACGGGGGGAAAAAAAATAATAATTCAAAAGGCAGCGCTAAAAATGGAATTCCAAAGCGTTGCCTGGAAATCAGTGGGAGTTCAAAGGAGTTAAATAAAAGATGGAAAATGGGAGACGTGCCATGGCTAAATCTTTAGGCTCTTCCAAAAGGTTTCTGTTTGTGGTTGTTGGTGTCTCTCTCTCAGCCCCCAACTGAACGGAGGAGCATTTACATAATTACTGAGAAGCCAGAAGCCACTCAGAGGCTCCAGGCATAAGAGTCCATGCGTTGTTGTTGTTGTTGTTATTCTGTTTCAAGGACTTCACTGGCCTCACAGGCGAAGTCAGGATCAGCAGGCCCTTCTCCTCCCCATCAATTTTATTATTATTTTTAAATCAGGCAACACTTGGTGGAGCAAACCTGACCCTGAAGAATTCTCGCTGGCACTCTGTCCAAGATGTCTAGCAGAAGTGTGTGTGATTATCTTTATGAGTGAGTACAGTTTAGTCTGGTCCCTTCTGTGCTGAGTACCACCACCCCACAGAGTCCCCCGGTCAAGAAGACCACAGGTCTTACCTCTGACTGGGTGGGCATCAGCCCTCGAGGTCCACAGAGGTCCCAGAAAACAGCTTCACGTGCGCAGGGCAGCAGAACTCCCGTGACATCGTGGACAGATTAGTCATCCTCATTATGACATTTCAATTTGCCAGTAGTTTCTCTGCAACATCTGGAAACCCTCTCCAGTGCCATCCTCCACAGTCAGCATTCAATTCGTTGGAGGCAAATTCTAACCCCGAGGGTCTGAATTAAAACAATGCCCAGGAGTGCAGTGTGTTAATGAATTAATTTCTCCAGCAATCTCCCTAAAGACCTAAATTTCCATTTTGGTATCCTCACTTTTTAGCCCCAACAAAACAAGTCCTGGGGGAGGAGGAATGGGATCACAGCAAAAGCTCAGGTGTTAGAGTCACCCAGACATAGCTCTGGATCCTGCTTGATCGTTTCCTGGATAAGACCTTTGACAAGTGTTCAACTGCTTTGAGACTCATCTTCCTAGGGATCGGAGTGTTGGTATTAAGGTTCAAAGCTAATGTGTCAACAGAAAGCCTGGTACGATGCTGGGCACATAATATGTGCTTAATAAACATGTTCTCTCTTCCCATCCTCCTTAACTCGGAAGCACACTTGCCATACGGTGAGCTCCTCCGGGCCTGAAGCATAGTAAGGGAATTTCTTTTCTTTCTTTTTTTTTTTTTATAGTAAGGTAATTTCAGGCCATGGCTCCTTGTTTCTATGAATCAGGCCTGAGAGGGCCCTTTGGGATGAAAAGCATTCCATTTTTAAAGATGTAAGAAAGCAGAACTTCCATTAACCTTTCCTCTTGCCCCCAGCTGAGTTCCATGCTATGTCATGCCCTAAAAGAATTAGGCTGTGAACCACCAGTGGTGACGAGCATGATCTGTATGCTGACATGACCCCACCCGTCAGCACCACCAACCAGAGGCAGTGCCTCAGATGATCTCCGGCCCATTCTATTCCCTTGTGCTCCTCAGCCTGTGGCAAGAGTGGGACATGCTGCGGATCATCCGTCCTTGTTGTCTATAGCCAGTATGAGACCAGTGTCACTCCCTCTCACAGTCTGTAATATGCTTTAATGAACTTATCACAATTCTCTGATCCTTTGTAGCAGACTGGATACGTCGGGTGAGGTTGAGGTAACAAATAATCCTGAAATTCTCAGTGGGCTAAAGTCACAGGAAGTTTGTTTCTCATGCTATGTATCCATTGCAGATGGGCTTGGGGCTCTGTTCCAAGATCTTTCTCACTCTGGGCCCCATGCTGATGCAGTGTCCACTCTAGGGAATGTTGCCCGTACCTGTGAAAGAAAAAAATGAGAAATTCATGTTAGTCCTACATCTCACACTCGGAAAACCACACACCATAGTTCCATGACTAAAATAAAGCACATAAGCATGCTAGAATCTGGGAGGACACAAACACACACCACCATCATGTGTCTCAAAGAATTAAAAAAAAAAACCCTATACTTTCATACTACAAACAACCTGTAAGATACACAAATCAGGTAATACTAGCCTCACTGTAAAAATGAATATATGTTCATGAGAGAAAGAACTGGTAAACTAGGCTTCATTAAAATTAAACATTTCTGCTCTGCAAAAGACACTGTCAAGAAAATGAGAAGACAAGCCATAGACTAGGAGAAAATATTTGCAAAAGACATAACTGGAAAAGTACTGCTATCCAAAATATGCAAAGAAATGTTAAAACTCAACAATAAGAAAATAAATAGCATGATTTTAAAAATGGGCCAAGGGCACCTGGGTGGCACAGCAGGTTAAGCATTTGACTCTTGGTTTCAGCTCAGGTCATGATCTCAGGGTCGTGAGATCGAGCCCCACGCTGGGCTCCATGGTCAGTGAAGAGTCTGCTAGAAATTCTCTCTCCCTCTCCATCTGCCCCTCCCACTCGTGCTTTCTCTCTCTCTCAAAAAAACAGAATCTTTAAAAAAAAGGGCCAAAGACCTTAATAGACACCTCACCAAAGAATATCTGTACATATGGAAAATAAGCATATGAAAAGGTGCTGAACACCATATGTCGTTAGGAAATTGCAAGTTAAAACAACAGTGAGATACCACTGCACCTATGAGGATGGCCAAAATTCAAAACACTGACAACACCAAATGCTGACAAGGATGTGGAGCAACAGGAATTCTCACTCACTGCTGGTAGGAACACAAAATGGAACACAGTTTTGAAGTTTCTTATAAAAATAAACATACTCTTATCAGACAATCCCACAATCACTTTCCTTGGTGCTTACCCAAAGAGTTGAAAACAGATGTCAACACCAAAACCTGCATGTGGATGTTTATAGAAGCTTTATTCATAATTTCCAAAATTTGGATGCAACCAAGATGTCCTTCAGTAGGTGAATGGATAAACTGTGGTCCATCCACACAATGGAATATTATTCAGCATTCAGTGTTAAAAGGAAATGAGCTATCAAGCCACAAAAAGACACAGAAGAAACTTCAAGGCATACTACTAAGTGAAAGAAGCCAGTATGAAAGGTTCACGTTGTATGATTTCCAACTATAGGACATTCTCAGAAAGGCAAAATTATGGAGACAGCAAAACAATTAGCTCTCGCCAGGGAGAGAGAAGAATGAATAGGAGGAACACAGAGGATGTTTATGGCAGTGAATCTATTCTGTATGATATTATAATCATTGATACATGCCATTATACATTTTCCCGAACCCACAGATATACATCACCAAGAATGAACCCTAAACTATGGACTTCGGATGATAATGATATGCCAATGTAGGTTCATCAACTTTAACAGACAGACCACTCTGGTGGGGAAGTTGGTAATGTGGAAGCTATGCATGTGTGGGGGCAGGAGATCCATGGAAAATCTCTGTACCTTCCACTCAATTTTTCTGTGAAACTAAATCTGCTCTAAAAAAAGCAAGTCTATTTTTAAAAATGAATACATGTCTTACTTAGAAGGTTAGGTGGCTTGGTTAAGGTCACGCAAAAGAGGACCTTGCACAGAGTAGATAATAAATATTCACTGAACAAATGAGTGAAGGAACCTGTGAATTAGTAAAAAACAAAATCAAGAATGGGCTGGAGATACAGGTGGCCTGATGCTTGATATGAGGTTCTTTCTGTTTACATCGTAGTATTACCCTGCTCCACCCAGGGTACTAATAAGTATCCTCTACCCCGGGGATGGTTTCTGGGCTTTACTTCTCTGCGTTTGTCAAATAACTTGGATTCCTGGATTCTAGAATGACAAAGAGTAAGCAATCACTCTTTTTTTTTTTTTTAAGATTTTTATTTATCTGAGAGCGAGAGAATGAGAGACAGAGAGCAGGAGAGGGAGGAGGGTCAGAGGGAGAAGCAGACTCCCCACTGAGCAGGGAGCCCGATGTGGGACTCGATCCCAGGACTCCAGGATCATGACCTGAGCCGAAGGCAGTTGCTTAACCGACTGAGCCACCCAGGCGCCCCAAGCAATCACTCTTGTAATACAACATAAGCAGGTGCACGTACACCCACAGACACAAAAAACGATCAACTTATCATTAGAACAGCAACATCACAGGGCACTTAAAGGGAAAAGTCCACAATGTGGACTAAAATCCTGTTACCAAGGAAGAAGCTGCAGCAGTGATATCTACAGCCACAGAGAGCATTTCACTGAAAACGCCTCTAGTACCAGGCAGAACAGAAAGAATGAAAAATTCCCCATCTGTGAGAAGCAAAACCGCACATGAGCCAAATACATCTGCTGAATGTTGAAAGTGACAATATGCAGCTCAGAGAGAGACTGCATTGAATCATTAAAAAAAATTCCTAAGAAACTTAACAAGTACATCAAGACACTGCTCAAGTATGCACTCTGATGGCTCATGGAAATATCCTGGGGAAGTGATTCAAATGGCTCGGAAAATGTGGCCTCCGTGCTTGAGTGATTCACCAGTTGAGAAAGTAGGAAGTCAAGGTAACCCTAACTGGGTGTTTCTTAGGATCAGATGGAATCCTATCAGTTGTGCCTACATGAAGGCAACAAATGAATGTGCACAACAGTGTGCAGAAACAAAAATGGATAATTTCCTTTCAAATTTTTTATTTCTTTTCAATGGATAATACAGTTATGAGTGAAAAGTCTTGAAAGACCAATGAAATAACTTTATCTCAAATTGCTATCAGGTTAAGTACAGAGAGAGGAAAAAAAGAAGGAATTTCAGTAACTTTTGAACCCAGCCTATTCCGACTCCATATCTTTAAGGGGGGCATGTTTTAAGGATAAGAACTGTAAGGAAATCTGAATGTTACCTAGTCTATTGCAAGTGTACTGTAGAATAGAAAAAAAAATAAATTGATGTAGTTGGGAATCCAGGGTTCTCATGTGAGAGAAAGGAAGTAAAAATAGGAAAAAAGAAAGGATCCTGCACTGTTGGATTAAAATGATGTTAAGGACAGAATGTTTGTGTCCCCATCCCAACCCCACATTCCTATGTTAAAAGCCTAACCCCCAATGTGATGGTATTTGAAGGTGAGGCTTTCAGGAGCTAATTTAGATGATGTGGTGAGAATGGGGCCCTTGTGATGGGATTAGTCTCTTTATAAGAAGAGGAAGAAAGAACAGAGCTTGCTTTTTCTCCACCATGTAAAGACACAGTCACAAGATGGCCATCTGCAGACCAGGAGGAGGGTCCTCACGAGGGTACGGAATTGGCAGGCATCTTGATCTTGGACTTCCAGCCTCCAGAACCCTGAGAAATAAACGTCTGATGGTTCAGCCAGGAGACTGCGGTATTTTGTTATGGCAGCCTGAGCAGACGGGGACAGATGAAGAGTATTAATATAAACTAGCTTTATCCACTACAAAGGTCTAGAACTGTGACCACCCTACAAGCGATGAGCATACCTTGTGAGTGCTTAGATCTGGGTTCCTAAATTCTACTCCCCACTGAAGGGATTCAGGGAATCTTGGGAAAATGGCTCTAAGTCAAAGACAAAATACAAAATGGTCCTGAAACATTTTATCGTTGTGTTGGAAAGCAAGGAAGTGCTTTATATAGAGACATGTTGAAATACACAGAAGCCAGCTTGAAGGGGCTTCCCAGGGTCACATTTGGGAATTATGAGAGCGTCAAAAAGTAATGATAATGGCTGTTAATGTACTGAATTTTAAAAATCGATTCATGTAAAACACAAAGAAAGGGGAAGGTTCTTCTCTGAGAAGAACATTAGGTAATAAGATTAGGACTGGTGGATTTAGAAAATGACTATTTTGCCACCTCCAATGTACTAATTGATTCGGGCCAGAATCAACAGAGACTACAGCCAGCCAAGTCTAAGTAAGAGCTGGAGCAAATCTAAGACTTTATCATTCAGAGAAGTAAGCTTTGACAAGACTCCATGAAGAAGTAATCAGGCTCCACTGAGTGAAGTGTTGTGAGCATATTCATGTGGTCTCAAAGTACCCCATCCCGATGTTGGATGAGCTTGCTAGGGCTGCCATAACACAGTACCATAGGCTGGGGGCTTAAATAACAGACATTTATTTTCTCAGTTTTGGAGGCTAGAAGTCCAAGATCAAGGTGCTGGCAGAGTTGGTTTCTCCTGAGGCTTCTTTCCTTGACTTGCAGATGGGCACCTTCTTGCTTTCTTCTTACATGGTCTTCTGTCTGTGCATGCATGCCCCTGGTGTCTCTCTCTGTGTCCTCTTCTCCTCTTCTTGTAAGGATACTTTTTATAAGTCAGACTGGAATACTACCTATTCATACGACCTCATTTAACTTTAATTACTTTTTTACAACCCTATCTGCAAATGCGCTTACATCTTGACATACTGGTGGTTAGGACTTCAACATATGAATATGGAGGGAACACCTTTCATCCCAAAACAGATATGTTCTTAAATGCAAAGGGAATTACAATGGAGAAGTCTGGCAGTCACAATCTTATCTAAATGAACCGCCTTAGCATCACTGAGAGCATCTTTGTAGTATTCTTGACAAAATGTTTCACCTGAGTCTAATTATGAGGAAATAGACAAATCCAGATTATGAAAATTTCTACAAGACAACTGGCTGGTATTCTTCAAAAAGAGCATTATCATAAAACAGCAGGTGGACTGACCTAGATACATAGAAGCTAAAGAGACATGACAACCAGATTCTGAACCCTAGATCTCCCCCAAAAGAGCCAAAAAGAATAATTTTGTCCAAGAATACCCAAGAAATGTAAACAGTATATTAGATGATACCGCTGTTTCAATTCTAAATTTCGTAGGTGGATGATGGTATGGCTCTGTATTTAGGGACAAACTTCATGATGTCTATAATTTATTTTCAAACAGTTTCACAGGGAGAAAAAAAAGCCTATAATTAACAATTAGTGAGTCTGTGTGAAAATTGTATGATCTATTTACCTTAAAATTCTCATAATTTTTCTGTGTATCTGAAATTTTTCAAAATGTAAACTTAGAGGTGATGGACAGATAGATATATAAAATCTACATCTTTTGGAGATAATTCTCTATCATACATAAATAAGCTGGTTCTATTTCACATATGTGTATTTTTTCCATTGTGTATCCGTTATTTAACCTGTTCTCCATTACTGAATATTTAGTTGACTTGAACTTTTTTTTTTCCACTAAAGAAAAAAGCAATGATGCAAAAATAACCCTGTTCATACATCGTTTTGGACACATGCAAATATATCTTTAGGATAATACCTAGAAGAGGAATTGCTATGTTAAAAGTTCTTTCTTGATGACACAACATGGGCACTGAATTTCTTTTCTTTTTTTTTTAAGATTTTATTTATTTGACAGCAAGAGAGAGAGCACAAGTAGGTGGAGCGGCAGAGGGAGAGGGAGAAGCAGACTCCCCCTGAGCAAGGAGCCTAACATGGGACTTGATCCCAGGACCCTGGGGCCATGACCTGAACCGAAGGCAGATGCCTAACTGACTGAGCCACCCAGGCACCCCTGGGTACCAAATTTCTAAGCAAAACAGTTATTTTTTTCAGTCCACTGGTTTTCTGAATCAACACAAAACAAACTAGTTAAAAAAGCAAGTCTTCTTAATTGGCAGTGAAGAATGGATTTCTTTACCTTAATGGTTTAATTCAAGACTTGAATTATTCAACTTTAAATGCAAAGCATCTAACACGGTGTGTCATACAAAATAGATATCGGCATTCATCAAATGTGCTTGAGTGAATGAGTGAATGAATGAGTGGAAGCTTCTAGACACCAGAAGCATTAACTGTGGAATTATAAAATAAACACATCCTCCCTCCCCACATTCCAAAGAGTCTGTGAGAATCTTAATGGCATCTCACTATAACACACAAATTAGATGTCAAAGCACATCTTCCATGGACCTCATCCAACTCACCAAAATGACTTCCTTATAATGGACTCCCAAGACAGAATTATAGTGTAGCAGTTGGGAATTTAAAGTTTATAAAACTCTGAATCCTCCAGCTCCTTGCCTACTCCCTGTGGCTGTTTTTTTTTTTTTTTTTTTTCTCCCTCTCTGCTGGTTTCTGATTCCTCCACCACTCTGCTCCATGTCAGGGCTATTTAGTAGGAATGGCAAATTTAGAAGATTAAGAAACTTTGAGCCAAGTCACTTTATCTCTCAAAGGTTCTATTTTATCATCTGTAAAAAAAAATAATAAAAGGGGTAAAAAATAATAAAATAAGTTGAAGCACTAAGATTTCTTCCCACATTCAGCAACTCTTTGGAGAAGTTATATTATCAATCACATTATAAGTAGTAATAATAACACCCATGTAGGAAAAGCGAACAAAACTTGCATTAAAATATCAACAACACTGTGTAGCTGGATTACTGCACACATCAGAGAAGGTTTTCATAAGTTGTGTTCCCAAATGAGCATCTCCTTTGCCAAGTTTTAGTCCTTCTGGTTCTTGTAAGGAAGTAGGTGGCTTACAAGTCTTGAGTATATACTCAAACCTACTCCTCATCTCAGAGGTTCTGTGAACCACTGCAATATGCCACCAAGAGCACATACAAACCATTGTTGGGGATTTGCTATGTAAAAAATGCTCTAAGTGCCGATGCAGACTGGAAAACTTTCTGAATTCTACATCCAACCCTTGGCATGTGACCCGTTCCAATACACCATCTGTAAAATAGGAGCTAATGATGCCTCACCTACCTGTTCCTCAAGTTCATTCCCTTCGTGGGAACCACTTACTCTCCATCAACCCCGAAATAGGCATTTCTAACACTAAGGTGATCCAATCAGGACAAGACAGGTTGTTTTAAGAAACCACACACTATGGTTTCCATATTTTGTAAGTTAAAAAATGGTTTATAGAGTAGAAGCAAAATGATAAAGAGAATTGGAAGTCATCTCTTCCAAGGAATATTTCAAGGTACAGGCATGTTTAACTTGGAAAAGAGAGAGACTGAAGAAAAAACCATGATGGATACAAAAAAGCTAATGGGCAGAAGATACATGGTGTTGGTTCTTTGTGGATCTGGACAGCAAAATTTTGAGAGGTGAAATTTTCAGAGTGACAGATCTTAGTTCAGTCAGATAAAGGATTTTCTAACACGTAGAGATCCCCAACAGTGGGATAAATTTTCTGTGCCTTATTGAGTTCTGAAAAAATGTTAGCAATCCAAGAAAATATTTGATGGTAATTCTCAGGGACAGTGTGGGATAAGAGACCAAAGCCAGTAAATTCTAAGGCTGGTCTATATCTAAGATCCTATAACAACAAGTAATATTTGCCAAATCTCCATGATGTAATAGTATGACTTTGATAATATTTCCATCTTCATAAAAGAGAGCAAAGAGAAAAAGAATCCATTGTAAAATTATTCAGATTAAGAAGAAAGGATATAATGATCCATGAAGAAAATCAAAAGTGTAAAAAAAAAACAACACTACAGAATTCATGGACATAAAGATGCATCTTACTAAAAGCAAAGCAAAGTGTGAGGGTATATAAAAAATTACAAAGACCCAATGCTTGCAAAAAAAATATAAATCTTCCATAAGAAAATGCAAAAGTATGCCTCATTGAAATCTAAAGGGTAGCTTTTCCGTGAGTTAAAAATACAAATTTTACTAAAAAAGAATTTAAGACCAAATCAAGAGGTAGTGTAGAAGGATGTATACAGGGGCTCCTGGGTGGCTCAGACTGTTAAGCGTCTGCCTTTGGCTCAGGTCATGATCCCAGGGTCCTGGGATCGAGCCCCGCATCGGGCTCCCTGCTGAGCGGGGAGCTTGCGTCTCCCTCTCCCTCTCCCTCTGCCTGCCGCTCCCCCTGCTTGTACTCTCTATCTTTCTGTCCAAATAAATAAAATCTTTAAAAAAAAAAAAAAGGATTGTGTATACAGATTAGGAAGGAAAAAATAAAACCGTCTTTATTTACTGACGATATAACTGTCTGTATAGAAAATCCAAAAGGATTGACAAAAAACACTTCTGGAACTAGTAAGTAATTATAGCAAGGTTGTGGGATCAAGGTTAAATACAAAAGTTGATCACTTTCTTATATACCACCAATGAATACACAGTATTTGAAATTAAAAACACAATACCATTTACATTAGCATCTCTCAAAATAAAATACTTAGGTATAAATCTAACACTATACGTATGAGATATATGAGGAAAACTATAAAACTGATGAAAAAATCAAAGAAGAACTAAATAAATGAACAAATATTCCATGTTCATGGATAGGAAGCCTCAATATCATTAATATGTCAATTCTTCACAACTTGATCTGTAGATTTGACACAATCCCAATCAAAATCCCAGTAAGTTATTTTATACATATCGATAAACTGGTTCTAAAGTTAATATGAAGAGACAGAAGATTCAGAACAACCAATACAATATGGAAGAAGAACAAAAAGGACTGACACTATCTGACTACAAGACTTACTAGAGCTATCAGTACCAATGTGGTATTGGCAACAGTAGAGACAAACAGGACAGAAAGACTAGAAAGCCCAGAATTAGACCCACATATGTAGAGTCAACAGATCTTTGGCAATGGAGCAAAGGTAGTCTTTTCGACAAATGGTGCTATAACAATTGGACATCCACATGCAAATAAAATGAGACTAGACACACATCTTATACTTTTCACAAGAAATTAAAAATGGATCACAGACCTAACTGTACAACACAAAAGTATAAAACTCCTAGAAGATAACATGGAACAAAAATCTAGAAGATCTTAGGTTTGGTGATGACTTTTTAGATACAAGACCAAAGGAAGAATCTATAATCTGCAAAAGAAAGAATTAAGTAGCTGGATTTCCTTAAAATTAAAATTTCTGCTCTGTGAAAGACATTGGCAAGAGAATGAGAAGGCAAGCCATAGACTGGGAGAAAATATTTGTAAAAGACATATCTGAAAAAGGACTGTTATCCAAAATATACAAAGAACTGTTAAAATTCAACAATAAGAAAATAAACAGCATGATTAAAATGAGTCAAAAAACTTGACAGCTTACCAAAAAAATAGATGGAAAATAAGCATATGAAAAGGTACTCAACATCATATGTCATTAGGAAATCACAAATTAAAACAAAAATGAGACATCACTACACATCTATTTGAATGGCTAAAATCTGGACCACTTACAACACCTAATGCTGGCAAAGATGTGAAGAAACAGGAACTCTCATTCATTGCTGGTGGGAATGCAAAATGGTACAGCCACTTTGGAAGACATGTTGGCAGTTTCTCACAAAACTAAACATACTCTTACCATTCAATCCAGCAATCACACTCCTTGATATTTACATAAATGACCTGAAAACTTATGTCAACACAAAAACCTGCACATGGATGTTTTTAGCAACTTTATTCATAATTTCCCAAACTTGGAAGCAACCAAAATTTCCTTCAGTAGGTGAATAGATAAATGACCTATGGTCATTGGAATGGAATATTATTCAAAAATGAAAAAAGAAATGAGCTCTCAAGCCATGAAAACAGATGGAAGAGACTTAAATGCGTATTAGTAGGTGAAAAAGGCAGTCAGAAAAATACTGTATGATTCACTGGAAAAGGCAAAATAATGGAGACAGTAGAATCAGGGGTTAGGGGGATGGGAGGGATGAATCAGCAGAGTATAGAGGATTTTTAGGGTAGTGAAAACTATTCTGTATGATACTATAATGATGGATACATGGCATTAAACATTTATCAAAACCCATAGAATGTATAATACCAAGAGTGAACCCTAATGTAAACTGTAGGCTCTAGGTGGTAATGATATGTCCACGTAGGTTTATCGAGAGTAGCAAAGATACGACTCTGGTGGAAGATGTCGATGGTGGGGAAGACTGTGTATATGTGTGGCCAGGGGGTATATGGGAAGTTTCTGTACTTTCCACTCAATTTTGCTTTGAACTTAAAAAGTCCTTAAAAATAGCCTATTATTTAAAAGAAACCTCTTAGGGCAAATGTCGGAAATAATGGCAAGTTGAGCATTTTTAGCTTTCTTTCACAATTTTATGAAGGAAAAGTGTAGCTCTATAGTGTATTGCTGCTTTCCCCAAACTCTTCTTGAGTCTGGGTCTGGGGGTCTAGACCTAAACTACTTCAGCACTTGGATTCATTCAGATTATTTGAAGTTTGATCTGGTAAGCCATCACTTTGATGACAAGGCTACCACCACACCAACACTGATAACAAAGAATCAAGATGACAGGTCACCAAGAGAATGTAGCCAAGGGCTTAGTAACAGTTCAAGCAAAAACTAATGTCTTAATGTTTTTAACTTATATAAAACGTATGTATTCAATAGATGTTAAATGAGATTATTTAAAAATGGTATACTTTTGTTGGGTTTTAAAATTAAATATTGAATCTCTGATGAATTAAATCTAAGTAATTAATCAAATTTCATAATATTGAAATGTGGTGGGGGTGGTGAGTAGGGCATTCTGAAATAATTTTTAAGCAAAAAAAAAAAAAAAAAGTCTAGACTTAGAAGAAAATACCATGCTGCAATTGACTTGGAACAATCTTGACAAAGCTCAGAAGTTCAAGGTAGTAATATTGAATTTTATACATTGCAAAGTAGTCTTTTTGGACTTTAAGCCAAAAATGAAATCTCACAGAAGCAAAAAATAGAAATGGCAGTCTTAAAAGTCTACTGTACACAGGAAAAACTGGTCCCAAAAGTTTGGTTTCTTCTTAACTGTCAATTGATTAATAAGCAATCAGACATCCATGGAAGCTTTGTTCTTCCACTTAATTACATTTCCTTGGTCATGAAAATGTGCGGTCATCATAAGCCCTTGACTCATTATTTGAAGCTTCCTCATTTCCTCCCTGCCAGAGCTCTGAGTCATGGCAAATCACTTGAGCTAGTAGTGTTTTGGGTGATTCACTATTAACGTTCACTAAATGCTCAGATAACAGCACAAGAATCTGTGGACATTAAATTGTATTAAATAAAAAAAGAAAAAGCTTTTATATCCTTTGGTAAGAATTTTAAAGTTTTCTTCATCTTGGCCATACACATTTCTTGCTAGGTTAAGTTTTTTGTTGGTTTTTTAAATAATTTTTTTAAAGATTTTATTTATTTATTTGAGACAGTAGAGTGAGTGAGATAGCACGAGTGGGGGGAGAGGCAGAAGGAGAGGAAAAAGCAGACTCCGCTGAGTGGGGAGCCAGACATGGGGCTCCATCCTAGGACCCTCAATCCCAGGACCCTGGGATCATAACCTGAGCCGAAGGCAGTCGCTTAATCGACTGAACCACCCAGGCGCCCCACTAGGTTTAGTTTTAATAACAATGATAGCTAACACTTATATACTGTTTTCAGCCCTTTACACGTATGAACTCATTTAATTTCATAGTTTTTGCACACAGGAGCACTTCATAAACATTAGTGTTATCATTTTTTATTAACAATTTGTGTACTTTCTAAAAAGCTATCATATGCATGAAGAAAAGCCTTTGATTTGGATATATCCAAATTATCTACTTTTAATAGGTTTCATGTTGATTCTCTTGTGTTTTCCAGGTGTTCAATGTTCAGAGAGCAGTTTGCTCTCTTTTTTTTTTTTAAAGATTTTATTTATTTATTTGAGAGAGAGAATGAGAGACAGCACAAGAGGGAAGAGGGTCAGAGGGAGAAGCAGACCCCCCGCTGAGCAGGGAGCCCGATGCGGGACTCTATCCCGGGACTCCAGGATCATGACCTGAGCCGAAGGCAGTCGCTTAACCAACTGAGCCACCCAGGTGCCCCGAGTTTGCTCTCTTAAAGTGTCTCCTCATCATTTTGTTTTTGTGTCTAATTGCTTTGCCTCCAATTTCTGGAGCAATGTTAAAGGGAGCAAAATGGAGGATTCCATTTCTGTTCCTGACCTTAATTCCCCATGAAAATGGACATTCTTCTACAATTTCTCCTTTAAGCATTTGGCTGGATTTGAACAGGGGAGGGAAGTGGATAAAAAATAGTAAGAAAGTATCCCTCTACTACTATCTTACTGGAGAGCTTTCATTAAGAATGTATGCTCGTCAAATATATTTTAGGCATGAATCATTTTGATAATATGCTTTCCCCCTCTGACCAGTTAAAATGCTAATTCAATGGCAATGAATTCTCTAGTATGGACCTATCCTCATTTTCCTAGAATGAAATCGAGTTGATTGTGAGGAGGCATTCTATGACATTATTGGTAAATTATATTTGTTAATAACATGCTATTAGAGGTTCTGCCTAAATGTAATTGATACTGTTCTCCACAGTTGTCATTATATGTCCGTGTCTGTGTGTTTACCGTTAAATTGGCTTTGAAGAAAAATTTGAAAACTAATTATTTCCCTGTTCTCTGTGTTCTGTTCTCTACATTCTGAAACAACAATAATAGTAGTGGATCTTTCTACTCGTTGGAAGTTAGAATTTCCTTGTGACACTATCTGGATTTGACACTTCTTGTGAAGGTAGATCTTTAAAAACTTTTTCAATTTTGTCCATGATTATTGGTTCTATTTGGGTTTTTTCTCTCTTCCGACGTCAATTTGGTTGTTTCTATATTCCCGGGGGTGGGGGGGGAGTCATTATTTATATCAGGGTTTCACATTTTGCCTGGAGTTTAAAAATGCATCCTCTTATTTCTTGTTTCAGGAACATCTTTATGTTTGTTTCATTTGTCTCATTTCTAAATTTGCCTGTTTGTGCTTTCTCCCTTTTTCCTTAACTGATATAGATTTATCTGTTTAATTTTTTTAACTGCCTGCCACTTACTGGTTTTATTTATTAGACCCAGTTTTTTTTTTCCACTCCATAATGTGAATGCCCAATTCTCATTTTACTTTTCATGATGTATTTAAGACTGTGAATGTCCCTTTTATCCGCAAAAGTATTCTTTCCCCTGTTTTTTATGGCTAAGAAAATGTGCAGTTCTGCTCTGAATTTTCTCATTGATCCAAAAGTAGCTTAAGACTTTTTCTTTTCCTTTTTTCTCTTTGACTACCAAGTACTCGGGATTTTTGTTTGCTTGACTCTATTTTGCGATTTTATGCTTTATTACAATGTAGTCAAGGGAATGAGGTCTGTATTATTTCTACTTATTTGAATTTATTGTTTTTTTTTTTTTAATGTCCTACTATATCATTGTGGCACCTGGAAAAAAATGCCTATTTTCTGTTTCATCAGGATCTGGAGTTTGTTCCACATTTATTAGATTATCCTTGTTACATTAGTCAGACTCACTGTATCTTACTCCTTTCTGTTTAAAGTTGTCATGTGTCGAAAAGCATGAGGGAAAGTTGCATGTTACTGTGTGTTTCTGTCTAGTGTTCCCTCTCTTTATTCAGGGGCTGCTTTGTGTGTATTGATCCTAAAGCATTTGAATTTGTGACAGTTACCATTATAAAGTACCACTTTTTCTAGGATTTTTAAATTTCTTACTTTACTTTCTACTTTGCTTTTAACAAACCCTTGCTTTTTTTTTTTTTTTAATTTAGTATCTTTTATTTTCTGGTCTGTTTCTTCTTTAAAACAACAACAACAACAAAAAAATTCCTTCTTTCTGATAACTTGAAAGGTTTATACTCTTTTTTTCCCCTAGTTCCTACAGGGATTATAACTTAAGATAGTAAACATAGTTTCGGCGTATTTACCTTAAATTACCCTACCAGACATGCTCCTCGAAGACAGAAAGATCAAGAATCATTTAAATAGTGAAGATCATTCTACTTACTCTTCCATTCAATGATCATATGCCCCGGGAGCATGTCATGGGAGGGGATAAACTGCTGTTCCCATCATGCTAGATTTGGAGCTAGTATTTTTGGATATTCATTTTTTATATAATATGCCCCCTAAAAGCAGGCAAACAAACCCTATCTGGGGCTTAAGAAAGAAAAAGCCGTATTTTAAGGTGGGTGAGAAAGTTTGCTGAGGGAACTGACAGAAAGACAACAGATTGTCAATGAGGCACCTCCCATACATATTTTCAAACTAATCTTGATTACGGCACTTACAGTGGACACGTGGATGCTTCCTCCAAGTCCATTTGCCATTCTCTTGGTAATAACCTTAGTTTTATTGTGAACCCACTCCTCACCAGCACAGCCCAGGTATGGGGAGAGTTGTCTCCACTCCCTACTTCTAGGAGTAGGGCATGTGACTCATACCTAAATTAACCAGCTTCACGTTCATCATGAGAAATGGCCCATGTGACCCAATTTATGTCAGTAAGATACAAGGGGCGAAGGAGTAGGTTCGGAGAGATTCGTGCAGTGGGCGGGGTGCGGGGCAGTTCCTCACTCCTTTTGAAAGACCTGAAAGCAATATCATTCTCTCTAGATCCTTAGATTTGGCCGAGGATATTATCCCAGATGTTGTTGGCAGGGATTTTGCGGCCATGGCTGGCAGTCCCCCACCCAGCATGAAGCTGATGTCAAGGAATGAAAGGCAAAGGAGGCAAAGACACCAATTCCTGAGAACATAGCTGAGCCCCTGAGTCAAACGAGTCATGAGTGTGCAAACCAAGTGTGACCCTGCGGTTATGTGAGTCAATGTGTCTCACTTATTGGTGAAGTCAGATGGAACTTGTCTTGATGTTCTGCAGCCAAATGTACCTTCAGACCACAGTTTAGACTTCCTGACCTGGGAGCCCAAGCCAGTCCTAAGCTGTGAGTCTCCTCTGATGCTCACTCTTCATTAATCAACTTTAACATAGAGCAGCATCTCCTAGCTGCTTGCTGTGGGAGGTAAGAAAAGCAGTTCACTTATTTCCACAGCTCATCCCTCCTCCTCCAAATTTGTGTTGGAATAGCTGAGCATTTTAACATATTATACATACACACACATTTACATATGTATATTGATAGTGTATGTTTTCTCGGAAGGTTAGTGATATATATACTTTTCTCTGAAATCATGATTCTCCAGTTTTTTCCCCTTGGATCTGTACTTAAATAGAGTGGATGCTCATACGAATGCTTTTAGAGTCCAGCTTCTTGATTTTCTTTTTTCCCCCCATCAGCTTAGCACTTAAATGGCTAAGTTTCCTCATAAAATAGATGGTTCAGAATGATTTGTATTGACGTTGCCAGATTCAGCCAACAAAATTACAAAGCTCCCAGTGGAATATGAATTTTAGATAAACAGTGGATAATTTTTTTAGTGTTAAGTGTATAGCATGCAATATGTGGGACACACTTATCTTAAAATATTATTCATTGTTTATCTGAAATTCACATTTAACTGGGAATCCTATATTTTACCTAAAAACCTTGCCTTGTGCGAACTGTATTCTCTGAGTCCTTGATTATGTGAATGTGCCAGACTGTGGCTTTTATATCTGAATGAAAACCTAGCAGGCTTAAAAAGAGGAATGGATTTTTTTATCAACCTTCTGCATGCCACATTTCTTCTGTGGGCATAAGGGATGGGGAAAGTGCACAGTATTTGTACATGGCTGCCACTGTGGCTTCTGTTCATGTTATTCACCTTTGTGGTAGGAAGTCCTGCGTAGACTTTTCTATAATGTGGGAGCATATTTTATCATTCCTTGTTTGGAGAGGAGAGGAGCAGGGGGAGGATTATCTGGTGCCACCCACATTTATAATAGGTAAATTTTGTCTCCATTACTTTGTATTATAAAGTCATAAAAAAAAAAATCCTATGCCAAGGGCGCCTGGGTGGCTCAGTGGGTGAAGCATCTGCCTTTGGCTCAGGTCATGATCCCCGAGTCCTGGGATCAAGTCCTGCATCAGGCTCCTTGCTCAGTGGGGAGCCTGCTTCTCCCTCTGCCTCTGCCGCTCCCCCTGCTTGTGCTCTCTCACTCTCTCTCTCTGACCAATAAATAAAATCTTTTTTAAAAATTTTATTGCAATATTTCCCCTTTCTAGCTATGGAAATATCCTGTGTCTGTGCCCTTATGTCTGGGAATTTGGTCCCAGTTTAGAAACTGCCATCCCGTCTTCACTTCTGATGGAGACAGTTGTAAACATATCCTCTCCCAGGTCACTGCCTCTTCTCTAAACCAAAGCCCCTTCCGTTGCCCTACCAGCCAGGTGGTAGGTCCAGTGTTGACATGTACCATGAACGAACACTTGACCACAGAGGAGGTGGGGTGCATCTCATCCGTGCTTACCCGCTCTTTCTCTGGTTCTGGGATTCTTTCTTTCTTCTTTCATCTTTCCATTCTGATGTATCTCAGTTTATTGTTAGAGATAATTAGCTCTGGCAGATGTGCTTGCTCTTCTCCCATCCAGATGAAAACAGCTCAGTAAACTCCAGCAGGTTTTTTTTTGTTTTTTGTTTTTTTCCAGCCTCTCTTGACTCAAAGTTAAGCCATGCTAGTTAGGAAGAACATCCATTCCAAAGTGACCACCATGTTTGTTGTTTCATGTTAGTTGACTGGTTTATTTTTCTCACCTAGATTGCCTCTTCCTTCTCCTTAAGCCACTTCCCTTGGTTTTGGACAGAACAGGGAGATTTTTCTATCATCTTTCTTCTATCATCTTCATCCTCCTTACAGTTTCTGGTGTGGTCAAGGTGTTGATATTATGTGTTGATTCCTACAGTGGTCCATTCCTCTGGTTTCCAGATGATACTCCAGGATTATGGGGTGAGACTGTAGTCACTCTTTGATTTGAATACTACTAGCACACTCTTTTCTTTTTTCTCTTCTTCTTCTTTCTTTCTTTCCTTCTTTCCTTACTTTTTTTTTGGCTGTTTTCAAAAACTTCTATTTTGCTCTTTTAGTTGGATTGGTGGAGGAAAGTTTGCAAACGTTGTTCTTCTGCAGCGACCTCTTTCTAGTGGTTGCCAGAATTCATTTAAGTGAAGCCACTCGAGGAACTCTGACCTACCTATTTAGACCACTTCCCATAAAGACAGCAATTTTTAGGAACTAATTCAGTCAGAGTAAATACATGATGAACATATATTAAATCACTGAAGGATGAAGAAATCGTTCCATGGGGGAGGGAAGTATGTGAAAAATCAAGGACACTTTGAGAAAGCTACAAGAGAAGCTGTCCACCATCAGTGGACATTGTCTACAAGAGAATGCCACCATCAGTGAATTGTCGATGGAGAAGAATAGTAGTAAATGGAGCAAACTTCTCTGGCCTCCAAGATGATATTCAAATTAATGATGCAAGTATTCCAATGCGGCGTGACCTTAGGAAAGTCCCTTAGCGTCTCTAAGTGGGGATGCTAACAAATGCCCCCATGACAGTCTTTTTTTAGGGTCAAATGAGATAATACAGGCCAAGAGCTTCAAGTTCCTGACACACAGAGCCCAACAGACGCCAGAGAACTATGATTCTCATCATTATGTCTCTGAAAAGAAAAAGGGAGGAGACAAATGTTGCAAATTGTGACATCTCTGTTCTAATCCATCCCGAAGTATTTGTTCAACTTTCTCCACGTGTGTCCAGTGTAAACTGTGTCAAGCCAGATTTTAAGCTTGCGTCTTAACCCTCCACCCTGCCCACCGCAGGGCCTTGTGCTTACAGGTAAAGGATGCTTCTTGATTTCACCTGCAGAGTCAATCAACTAATGGACTTGAGGATCCAAAGGAGCAAAAGAGGGGGCATTTATCCAGGCCTTCGTGGATAAAACTGATCCGATGTCCCCATATCTGCACTAATTCTGCAACCAGGGAGAAATGACCATTGCCCTGGATTCTAAGTGAGGAGGGACTCAGGGCACTTGAAATAGCTGGACAGTTTGGATGGGAACTGCGGCCACAATGTCAGACCTCCCTCAGGGCATTTAGACTGGGGATGATCAACATGCAGAAGTTTACAAACAATTCCCACAAAACGAGGAGTCCTGATAGAATATCCAGAGTTGGGCAGGGCGGGGCGAGTACAAGGAACGAAAGTTAACATAATTCTTGGAAAACGGAGCATGGGAAGGGGAGGGTGTGTTAAAGCAACCAACACCACCAGAGTAGAAACAAATGTTAACGCTGTTAACAACAATAACCACAGAAATAATAGTAGCAAGCACGTACAATAGCACTTGCTGTATACCAGATCTTATTCTAAGATATAGACAGATGATGGATTTGTTTAATCCTTGTAAGAATCCCACAAAGAAGGTAAAATTAAACAGAGATAAGGAAAATAAGGGACAGAGAAGAGCTACATGCCCAAGTCACACATCCAATGGCCAAATAAACTTGGGATCCTGTTAGCCCTCTCTGGGAGTCTTACACTGTCACAGAGGGAAAGATGACTGGCAGCTGGTGGTCCAAGATGACTCCGGGGGAAAGAAAAAAAATTTTTTAAAGATGTTATATATTCATTTGAGAGAGAGAAAGAGAGACCATGAGCCAGGGGAGAGACAAGCAGACTCTCTGCTGAGCAGGGAGCAGGACGTGGGCTCAATCCCAGGACTCCAGGATCATGACCTGAGCCAAAGGCAGTCGCTTAACCAGCTGAGCCACCCAGGTGCCCTGAAAAGAAAATTTTCTAATGAGGTTTTTAACTATGCTCTTGGCCTTGGAGCATGCTATGTCTCTTGCCTCTTCCCACAATATATTTAGGAAAAAATGCATCATATTGCACTGGTCAAGAGCCACTAAAAAGGAAGCCACAGATCCAAAATGGAGTCCCTTATGTTAAGGGCCCCATGTCAGCAAACCAAAACTTAATACCTAACCTAATTGCAGTTTCAGCCTCCCCCAGCAATGCAACCTTTAACCTAGTCAACACAGAATTTCCTGGTCAGCATTAGGAAATTCCCCGATAGATCCCCACTGTTCCCCTTAGGTGAGCAAGCTTGCCTAAAACAGTGCATTCTTTGCTAATAATTTCCTTTCCCCTCACCCCCGCTCCCCATCTGCCTTGAAAAACCTTTCCTTTTCTGCTGCTCCATGGAGCCTCTTTCTCTTTGCTAGAAGGGCTGCTGCCCGATTCATGACTTGTTCCATAAAGCCAATTCAACCTTTTACATTACTCAGTTGAGCTTTTGTTGCTGCACAGATCCTAGCCCCCCAAAAGCCAGAATGCCCAGTTCGGATTCTGCTTCTTCCTCTTACTAGCTGTGTGGCCAGCGCCTCCCCAGTTACTCAATTTTAAGGAGGGTTTCTTCCATCCATCCTCCAGCATAAGCCAGGAAGCTGGAGATCTCCACTGGTAATGCCTGGCCCGCACACTCTGCGTCCATCCATAATCTCCTCCCTCAACTCTGTCCCCTTCACTGTCTCTACTGACATTGCCCTGGTCCAAGCACCGCACCTGAGGGCTGACCTTGGGAAAGCCGGTCTCTCTGTGCCTTTGTTTCTTCACCTGCAAAATGGGTATAATGCCTACCTCATAGGGCTCTGTGAGGATTTAATATGTTCATGCTGCAAAGAATGTAGACCAGTACCTGGCACATGGTAAGAGTCCAAAACATATTAGCCTAAAGAACCTTCCAGAGGTTTCCCTGCATTCACTGTGCCTTCTGCTCTAATCTGCTTTCTACACTGAAGCCAGCATGCCTGCCTTACTTAAAACCTTGGCTGGACTTCTCCATGTGCTCAGGGGATAAAAGTCCCGGCCCAGAGAAGCCCTGCTCTCTCTCCAGGTCATCCTCCCCCTATGCTCCGCCTTGCTCCTGACCCACTGCCCACTCTGACCTCCTGTCAGTTCTCGGAATGCCCACGCTTCTTCCCAGCATGTGCTTTGCATACAGTGGTCCCTCTATCTGTAATATTTCCCCACTGCCCTGCCCCAGGGCTAACTCGCCCATCGTCCCGATCCCCCTTCACTTCCTTGGGAGGCTTTCTCTGATGCCTGCCCTCTCCATCCCAGGCCAGGTCAGTCTCTTTTGTTCATACATAATCCTAGGACCTCATTCTGCACTCACCTCATTAATTAGGGGATTGATTTTTAAACACTGGTCTCTTCCATTAGACCGAAACCATCACATGGAGGGAAACTCACACACGTATGTTTAATATGAGTTTTCTTAAAACCCAAGTGAGGAGCTCCATGAGGCTCCACTTCCTCCCTTTGCTACCCACTCCTCAGGTCAACCTTTCTCTGCAGAAATAACTCGTTATTCTAATCCCCACTGTGAGGCTTTCTAGAAAGGCCACCCCATGTCCACCCAGGTTGGTGGTATCCCAAAAGTCATGGCCTGTTCTCCAAGCCTGAGTTACGCTAGCTAGAAAGTGCTCCAAGGGAGGTGGGAGCAGGAAAGTGTCCCACAGAGTGGTCTGTCCTTGATGTGCCTACATGTGGGGGAGGGGAAAGGGCAGGGATAAAGGAAACTTGGGAAGGAGCATTCTGAGATGGAGGGAGCACTTCCAGGTCTCTCATCTTCAAGGTGATTTAGAGACTTTCACCCTCCTAATTTTCCAGAAGGTAACTGTTTAATCACACACACACACACACACACACACACAGACACTTCCAGGCCTCTCATCTTCAAGGTGATTTAGAGACTTTCACCCTCCTAATTTTCTAGAAGGTAACTGTTTAATCACACACACACACACACACGCACACACCCCATCACCAGCACCACCAACACCCTCACATCTCAGATATAGTATAGTAGTATAAACAAGAAATCACACACTGAAAGTCCCAGACAGGGCCAAATCCAAGCCAAGAGTTTGGCATGCAAAAATTATAACATTTTACATTAAAAAGCCCGTACTTCCAGTTTATTTGGAAGAAAATGGAAGATTTCCAGTGGCTGGAGCTGAATAACAGTGGTCCCTTCGGATGAGTGGGGCTTTCCCTGCTCAGCCAGTGTGTATGATCTCCTACGAGCAGCCCACAGCACCTACTTACTGCACCTGCCTGACCCCTGGGAGCGGCGGCGATCTCCAGCCCAAGTCAACTCTGAGGGTGGGAGAGATGTGATTTCCTCGTTGCTCCTCAGCTTTCAAGGCTATATCCAACCTTTCCACTTTGCAAAGTCCTTTGCCCATCCTTTTCCTCCCTCCCTCTCACACCGCAGCCCTGAGGACTTACAGGGAATAAGTTTTGGCCTGTTCCTGAGTCACCCATCCCTTAATAGCAGCCCCCTTAGCTTCAAAAAATGTTGCTGGAATTTTAAAATTTACTGCTTATGAGGGCCAAACTAAATTCTAAAATTAGGTCCACCCTCTTCCCCAGATGGTTCTGGTTGCACAACAGAACACAGACTGGTGGGGAATTATGGGCAAGCTGGGAGAGGGAGAAGGAGGGAGGCTGACGTTATCAGGCAAGTAAGGAGCTGAGGGTCTGAACTCCAGCAGTGACCATAGAAAGAGGAAGAGGCACAGATGCTATGGATTCACCATCAAAATATCCAGCAGTGCCGTCACTTCTCTAGAAAGATGACACACGGATTTACTACCACTGCGCTCTGTAATTACATTGTCCGTCCCTCCCTGCCCAGAAGATTTCGATGAGTGTCTCTTCTTCTCATCTCTTGGACCTGAACACATGTTTATAAAATCTGCGTGTCTATAATATCATGAAAACATTTACAGGCTCCGATTAAAGTTACACACAGGATCTAGCTCTTATGAGGAAAAACAAAACAAAACATCCTACCAAAATGTCTGACAGTAATTTTGTTCTAGGTCCCATTCTCCTTGTTGGAACACACCCAGTATGTGTGTAAGGCCGCTTTCCAAACACTACAATGGACACTATTTTGTACTGCGAAGGAAATGGGAATGGCGTGGATGTCGTGGGCACTGGATCAGTATTTGTTGAGAGAAAGAAAGAAAGAGAGAGAGGGAGAGAGGAAGGAGAGGGGCAGGGGAGGGGAGAACATACACACACACAGGAGTCCTGCAGCTCTAAGTCTTCCTACAGAAATGATAATCTCGAAAGCCAGTCTTTGTTGAGAAATGAAAAAGATTACCACCTCCCAAGTTCCTCTGACCTATTAAAAGCAGAGTTCGGAGATTCAAATATCAAGTTTTACTATAATTCCCAAGCAGGTAAAACCCGATAGCCCAAGCAAGGGGCCCCTGAATGCCTTAGGAGGAAGTGGAGAATGAGTCTGGTGCATGAGCAAGAGCTATGAAGGGAAAGAAAAGAGGAGGAGAAGGAACAAGAAGTCAGGAGCATGAGTCCCGACCATCCCCTTGAGTTCAAAATCTTTGTCAGAGCATTAACAGGTTAAAAACAAAAAGTCAGGGTTATCCCATTGCAAGGCAGCTCGTTCCTCACCTCTCTGGCCACAGACAGGGACCATTTTAAGCACCTTCCAAATGCTTCAGGTTTAACTGGGTGCCAGACCAATATGGAGCCCATGAGCCCAGGTAGGCATCTACACAGATGGGCTGCAGGTGGACTCTGGGCTGCCCATACTTGGTATATGGTGTGGAGGGTATTAGAGGTCCTGTAAGTTCTGGTGATGGATACAGAGGGCCTGAAAGTGTCAAGAGATCAGCAGAGGGGTCAGGACAGAATGCAGAAACTTTCTGACCAAAGGGCAGGGCGAGGATATCAACAATGCTCCAACAGGCCAGATGGGATTGGACCTAGGTGAGTGGCCACTGATAGGTGGGTGCCTATGAGGATGAGATCAGTCCAGAAACAGGAAAAAGGTCAAATTAATAAAGCACTGTCTCCTTTTACCATCAACAAATGATCGGAAGGAAAATGCAAAAAAAAAAAAAAAAAAAAAAAAATGCTTGAAAGATAGAAAGTAATGACCCTTTTCTGTCGTCATTCTTACCAAGATGAGCTTAGCTCATTTATCCTCCACACAATCAATATAGTATTCGATACACAAATTAAGATAGGGACACAGAAACTCTTGGTCAGGAGCTTAAGGCTAAGGGGCAAGTATGCCTATCACCCAGAGTCCCTATAGAAAACAGATTGGTCCTATAGAAAACAGATGGGTCTGTAGTGAGTCACCCAGTGGAAAACTGTTAACTCTTACTTTGGCCAAAAAGGGACAATGGGAGGGAACTGTTTGGGAGAGCCTGCAGAGAGCTGGAGACACGGAACAGGAGGCCCCATGGGGACCTGCATCTGCCCTCTCTCTCCTCCTGCCCCCTAATCTCCCGCTGGTGGCTCCTGTTGGCCAAATCCAGCTGAAGTCAGAGATGAGGGGAGCCCAAGTAATACAATCCATCGGGATCAGTTTCTTGGGCTCCAGGCAAAGCAGAGATGTATGGAGAATGAATCGGGGTGGGTGGGCAAATGGAAAGTCACCAGCACAGGCTGATACATGGCATTCTAAGACCTGGCTGATATCTTAAGCAGGCTCTCTGTACCTCCGTGTGATTTTCCAAACCCAGAAGAGAACGGCCAGTGGGAACACCTGAGCAGAACTTTTTTTTTCCAATTTTCCACAGAAATTAAGAAATTTCCATCGTCTTCCCCAAGGCTGTGATGTCAGACTGTTTTAGTCTCAACTAAACTACTTCAAACATTGTCACGGATTTCTATAAACTTGAGCTATGGGAGTTCTGCTTTTCTGGTTTCAATATACAATCTAGAGGCAAAGGCTGTGTCTACACGTCAGGGATGTTCTGATCACAAGACACACTGCCACACAGCACAGAAGGCCCTGCCAGACCAGGCTGACCTCATTTTGCAACACGGGCTTTGGGGGATTTTATTTTAAAACCTGAGTATTTATACAGTTTGCATTCTTGAGGAGGTGATAGATTCTATTAACCTTCAAGAGCTCTCCTTGGCTTTCTCTTTTCGCTAAGAGAAGTCAGGCCGCCTGGCCGAGAGGACCTGGCTGACTTGGCTTAGCTGAGCCCTACCTGTTGTTATTAAACACAGAGCAGAATTATTTTAAGTTCAATTTTTACATTAAACATAATAATTTTACTATGTTTGGATTCCTGAGGGCTCTCTGGACACTATAATTTATTTCACTCTTCTGATTCTGCTCTTCCCCCTCACCTCCTTGAATTCCATGCTCCACCATAAGGGACTGGAGGGAAGGGGTGAGTGAGGGGAGCTGCGGCAGGGAAGAGGTTGGTAAGAAAATGGGAGAACAGCCACCAAGACTCCTGGTCCTCCCTGGAAGGGTTGGGGGTCATGCACCTGATTAGTTTGATTAGTTCGAATCAGGAGAGTAGAGTTGCAGGAAGTGAGAGGTTCTCCTTCCTCCCATTTCATTTCCACGAGAATTCACTGGAAATTTAGTAATTCTGGCATAATTAGGGCTGATCCTTGAACACTGTGGGGCTGAGGAGTGCCAACCCCTGCCCCAGGAAGTTAGAAATCCACGTATAACTTTTGACTTCCCCAAAACTTAACTACTAATAGCCTGCTGTGGACAGGGAGCCTTGCCAACAACATAAACATACTTTGTATGTTGTGTGTACTCTCTACTGTATCCTCATAAAAAGGAAGCTGGAGAAAAGAAAGTGTTATTAAGAAAGTCGTAAGGAAGAGAAAATATATTTATGGTACCGTACTGTATTTACTGGAAACAATCCACATATAAATGCATCCACGCGGTTCAAACCCATGTTGTTCAAGGGTCAACTGTACTTTTCATAGCGTTTTTCACGGATAGATACAGAACAGAGGTGCTGGAGTCATCCTGACCTGGACTGGACCTGCAGATCAGCTGCACGAGCTGAGGTGGGTTGCTTCCTTTCTCTGATGATCAGGTGCTGGTGCACAGCTACGTGCCTCTTGAGGAGGTGAGTTTAGCAACACTTTGTAGCAACTCGGCTCTTGCTAGAACATCTACGGGCATGATCCTTGGGCTCATCTCTGCACAGGGTCTGAACCAAAAATACATGTCTGTGACAACATGGAGAGAGAAAAAGGAGACATTTTTAAAGCCTCCCAAAACCCAACCAGCCCCGGTCTTTCCCCAAAGAAAGTTCGAGAAGCACGGCAGGTAAGGATGATGATACCTATGCCTCTCAGATAATGTACGGGAAGCATCACAGGGCTGACTGGCATGTTGTAGGGTCGCCCTGCCTCTGTCCTAGAGAAGACTCACGGCACCTTGCCGTCAACATGGGAGACCCGTGAACCCTGCCCTTGCTCCAACGGAACCTTCAAGGATGCACCTTGTCAGAAGGCTGCATCGGAAGCCTTTGTTTGGGAAGAAAGATGTGCATGGGAGTCTTTGTCCCCAAAGTTCTTGTGAACACAGCAGGGCCCAAATAAGAAACTCGACCATCTCCCCATCCAGGAGGCCCCCCGCCCCGGGATCTACAGACATTATTACTGTCAAATCAAGCTTTATTTGATTTGACACTAGTAATAATAATACTATTATTAACCAACTGAGCCTGGGTGGCTCAATCAGTTAAGCATCTGACTCTTGATTTTGGTCATGATCTCAGGGTCATGAGATTGAGGCCCGTTGCAGGCTCCACACTCCGTGGGGAGTCTGCTTAAGATTCTCTCCCTCTCCTTCTGCCCTGCCCCCACTCATGCTCTCTCTCCGTCTCTCCAAAATAAATAAACCTTAAAAAAAAATAATAATAATGTGGCCATTTTCAAGTTGCTGAGAATTTTTCCAAATCAATTCCTGGATTTTCAGGAGAGGCAGTTCATTCATTGGCATTGAACAATCTCCTTTAGGCCTCTTTCTTTTTTTTTTTTTTAAAAAAAAAAAAGGAAGCTGAGTAAGAAAGACTGGGCCCACAACACAACAGTGCCCCTGGTATATTCTTTTATCACAGCAATAACTCTGGTATATTCTTTAAAAAAAAAAAAAAAAAGACTTTAATTTTTTTAGAGAAATTTTAGGTCCATATCAAAATTAAGCAAAAGGTCCAAAGATTTCCTGAGGGCCCCCCCGGCCCCCACACATGCACAGTATCCCAGAGCTTTGGTGTGTTCTCCCTTCAGACTCGGACACAGCTCAATTATGAGATGTCAAAGCTCCAGGCGAATTGCCTACCCAACGCAGCATAAAATATCCCCCGGACCATGTCTAATCTTGTGCAGAAAATAAAATGTTCAGATCCTATGACGAGTTTGCTGGTGGAGGAGAAGCTTGCTCTCGAACTGGGCTGGTGCACCGGCTAGATCGGCGCCGCCTCAGATGGTCGTGCACGGCAGCCGGGGAGGCTGAAAGAACGTGGAAAATTGTGGAAAGGTGTAAAGTTCAGCAGGGCCCTGGCCAGTGTATTTGTTAAACCTGCTTTCCAATGACTGCTTGTATACACCACTTCAGAGGGAAATAATGAGCATGAAATTCAATTATACAGGCATCGCTTAGCCATCTCAACCAGAATTGTGTCCCTAATCTTTTATTTTGAAGATAAAGTGAAAACCTAAAGCTACTCTCCTTATGATGGCATTTTATTCCCTTTGTGACTCAGCCAAGAGAATTCCCTTCAACCTAAGGCCCTAAGCTTCAAAGTCAGCTCTCAGCTGCTGTCCTGCTTTTGAACCTTAATTTATGTTTTCTGTATACTAGAGAAGACCAAAGCTGACCCACCGAGAGGACCTTAGGAGCACTGCCCTAGGGAAAGAGGAGAAACGCTGGGCTGTCTCATGGAGAAAGGGCACCTCCTGCCCTGCCTACGTGGCCACGAGTCCCTGAGGAGCTCTGGAAGACCCTGGCCCAGGCTTTGTTACACGCCAGGCTAAACCAAGGCCTGTGGTCCAGAGCGTCCTGGAAAGGCACCACTCAGAGGGCTCTATTTGGCCTTCCAAGTCTTGTTCTGTCTCTGCCATGCGCCACTCTATACACGTAAGTCCCACCCACAGGATTCAGGCCTTACTCCGCCTGCCCCGCTGTGGGACCACGTCTCCTTCACCTCCACGGATGAGTCAGCACCAAGCGCAATGTCGGGCCTCTGGGCGATGCCATCAAATGTGTGCTGAATGAATGTCTGCACAGCAAAGCTTTCAGAACAGGGCCTGTGCCCTGAGGATTCAGGTTATGAAGCTTTAGAACAAGTATCTAGAGCGACGGTGTTCCCCAAAGCCCCTTTGCTCTGCTCTTCCTACTACTTCCCACTCAAATGAGAACCTAAGAAGCTTCCCTAACACAAGGCCAAACCGAGAGCCATCGTAAAGCACAATTCTGCTCCCTGCCCCTGACCCAGTATTACTTAGTTTTTTTGTTTTTTGGTTTTTTTTGAGAGAGAGAACGAGCATGCGTAAGTGGGAAGAGCAGAGAGAGAGAGAGGGAGAGAATCTCAAGCAGGTTCCACGCCCAGCGCAGAGCCCAACATGGGGCTCGATCTCATGACCCTGAGATCATGTCCTGAGCCGAAATCAAGAGTTGGATGCTTAACCAACTGAGCCACTCAGGTGCCCCATTACTTAGCATTTTTTTTTTTTTAATTAAAAGAGGACATTGGAAATAGGAGTATTGCTGTTTTTCAGTTGCATGGACTTTTTCTCAATGTAAAGGATGACAAATAGAGTTTACAGTGTTGCCATTGAATGCTTGATGAATAGAGTTTATAGTGTTTCTAATAAAAGGCAGATAATAGGGGGCTGAAGTTGGTGAAGGAAGAAGTTCAGCTTTAAAGTCAGACATCGAGAAGAACTTCCTGATAGCCAAAGTTCAGATATTCTAGCATAAGACCATCTTCTCTCCAGAGAAGCTTGTAGGTAGGTAGGTAGGTAGGCAGGCGGGTAGGTGGGTAGGTGGGTAGGAAGGAAGGAAGGAAGGAAGGATGGAAGAAGGAAGGAAGGAAGGAAAATTTAATCTGCATGTGGTCTTTCCAGAGCCAAAGAGATGGATTACCTTCCTTCCTCATCCCATATGTCCATCTTCAAAATCCTTCCCATCCTACAAGGTCCATCTCAGGTGCCCAGAGAGGGTTAGTTTCCGCCACCCCTCCCGCCCCTTGGGTGTACTCTGTGTCTTTGTGATACTTGGGATTCATCAACACTTCTTTGTTAACACCTACCATGCCTGGGTACTGTCCTAGTTTTCTGGGGACCCAGAAATAGTTCTGAAAGACTAGGTCCCTGCTGTCATGGAGCCCACATTGCTGGGAGTATGCAAATGATCAACAAGGAGACAAATACACAAAATACTTCTCCCTAGTTCTCAGTGCTATGAAAAAACCCACCAGGTTAAATATGAGAGCGGGCGAGAGTCCCACAGGAAGGTGGGAGAGGCCTCTGTGAAGAGGTGGCCATGAGCTGAGGGCTGAGATGGCCAGGATGTTTTGAGGCGGGCAAGGTGATTCCAGAGGAGGGAAGAGCAGGTGAACTTGGCATGTTCGAGAGACAGACACAGGCACATGAATGGTGCTCAGTGAGCAGAGGTAAGAGAGGAGAGGAGGCTGATGCTGCCAACTCTTCTCCCCAGGGTGCTGTGTGGTCCTCTCTGTTTTGTAAAGGTCTTGGGGGACCATGACCTCCTCCACAGAGTCATGTTATGGACTGAGCATCTGTGCTATGAAAACCATACATGAAGCCCCAACCTCTAATATGACAGAATTTGGAGGTGGATCTTTGGGAGGGAAATCCAGTTAGATGAGGTCATGGGGGTGCGGCCCCGGTCTCATGGCCTCAGTGCCCTTTTAAGAGGCCCCGGAGAGCTCCCACGCTCTCCCTCCCCCTGCATTCGCACAAGAGACCATGTGAGCACACTGAGATGGAAGCTGCCTACATACCAGGAGCAGAGATCTCAGAATGAAAGCTGCCTTGCTGCCTCCTGGATCTTGGACTTTCCAGCCTTTAAGGGTGTGAGGGAGAAATTTCTGTTGTTTAAGCCACCGAGCCATGGAAAGGTGTAATATGGCAGCCCAAGCTGACCAATACAGGTCTACTGGGTATGCCTGGAACTCAAGAGAGGGTCTGTAAATCTCTCTTCGATCAATGAGTAATGGGAGTCAAGAGGATTGTAACCCACACCCACTCAGTCCTCCACGACTCATGCTCCATCCTGTGTACGAGGGACCTAGAATCCCCCACTCAAAGCTTAACCAGGTATTTTCAAGAGATCCCGAGGGAAAATCACAGGCATCCAAAAGAATGTCATCACATACTCTTCCACTCCAGGCTCCCTTCCTTGCCAAGTAGCTTTCAAAGCTGTGCCACACTACGATCCCTGTAGCTAAGACATGAGGTTTGTGCAGAGGGTGACAGGTACGCTCTGTTCCCAAAGCTACAAAACACTCAGTGCCAACATGAGGCTGTGCTTCCCAGAGCCTCCGCTGATTCATGGCATAACACTGGGGGAAAACACATGCTCTCTCCCATGCCCTTCTCACCTGGGGCCTTAAGAAGTTCTATTTGTGCCAGAGCGCTCAGAGAGTTTTCCAGAGAAACCAGGTCCTTCAGCTTCCGCCTGCAGTCTTGTCTCCACTGAGCTCAGACCCCAGACCACATCTACTATATCCACTGGCCCGTCAGATGTGTCTCAGGGGAGCAAACACCTGTGGGAAGCCGGTTACCCCCACACCAACTTGTCATTCGTGGCCCAGGCTCCCCGGTCAAGCCACACGTTGACTAAAAGGCCGAACATCCCTGGATTCTTGGGCTCCCTTCCTGTCCAGGCTTGAACTTCGGGAGGCTTTCTGGTATATGGAAAGGAGTAGGCTGAAAGCGAAGAGCAAGCTGACCCTTTCCCCTTCGGGGAGGGCATGTGTGTGTCTGCGTGTGTCTGTGTGCGTTCTGTGTAGCCTCTGGGGCTGGAGTCAAGATATATGTCCTCATTGTGCTGCTGCCAGCGGATGCTTGACTAGCACCCCGATTGCATGACATTTGTTTGTTCACATGTCACACAATTCACGGTCGGTGTGGGAGCACCACAATGCTGTGACACTGAGCAGCTCAGGACTCCCGAGCTTGGCAGCCTCCCGGGCGCACTGCACTGTGGCAGGCAGCCAGAGACTCGCAGAGCTGAGTGTGTGGATCTGTGGATAGCCATGAAGGCACGACCACACGCGTGCACACACACGTATGCACACGCGTGCACACACACGAGAGCAGGTGAGACGCACTTCGTCTTTAGTAGGTACTTCATTTCTTTTATGTAATTTATACCCGCAAACCATGCTATGCACAATCTTGTCCTGGGGACTTGATTTTTCTTTCATGTGGTTCTTTGTGCTAACGAGATTAAATCAGTTCCAATAGGTACTGGTTTAATGGAGATGATAAACTTTTATTGAACTTGAGCACATTAAAATGAAATGTAAGCAATAGGTGATTCTGGCATCCTCCTGGGGTCTCTTCCAATTTGAATAAAGCCAGCATGCCTTCTCTGGAAAATAACAGCTCCTAGCCCGGCTCACTTTATGTGCTTAATTAAAATCTATTTTTGTGGTATAAAAAGGAGCGAAACAATGTAATGTTTCTTGTCTTCCATAGAAGTCCAGAGAAACCCTGTTTTCAACTCAGAGAACAGAGATGGACGAGTCCTTTCTTAAAAACAGACCTTTACATTTCACACGAAGAGCAGGTAACACGCTGTTTTACAGCGGCCTGTCTGCTAATCTGTGATCTGTTTTGTCTGTGAATGGGATTATCACGGTGGTTTATTGAAAAAGAGCCAAAAACGATGTAAAGTAAACTGTTTACACAAAGCCACCAGGCTGAAAAATCCAAACTCAGACTCATTTCACGTTTTAACGAAAATAAACTTTATTATAGCTTCAACTGGACAGTTAAAACCTTTCAGGGTCTGCTCAGCTTGCGGACTGTGGGGCACCCAAGACCATGGCTCTCGGCAGAAATTACGAAACCGTAAATGTCGTGGTTAACCTCTGACGGTTGCCTTTCTCTACAGCACTCTGTTCGGATTTTACTCCTGGCCAGGATGTCAGCCAGGCTCCTCGGCCAGGCTCCTGTCACTGTGTCTGCCAGTCCCGTAAGTCAAGAGAGGGCGGTTTGGCTCTCCAGCATGGCAGGGGGTAGACGGGGAGCTGTCAGTAACCTTTAGCCCGACTCCTCGGGGAAGACATCTTTATGTTTCTGGGGGGCTGGCAGGGATACACCTGGCCTCTTCCGACCCCTGGGGTGGGCCTCTGGTCCAAAAGGGTCAAAATGATTTTTTTTATTATTATTAATGTCCACTCTGGACCTTTGTGCATCTTAAATTCTAATTCAGGCCAAAACATTTCATAAGACGTGCTTTGATCTGCTTGAAAACAGACAAGAGACCAAAAGAATAGTCCTTCCACCAAGGAAGCCCGACTTCAACACATTGTTTTGTCTCCTCATGAGTTCTGTAGCAGGAAGCCAGACAGAGAGTTCCCGTCCATGTTCACCACATCCATGGAAGTCACCTGAGAGATTGTTTCTCCAGTGTGCACATCAGGGGCTCATGGGAATGTTTCTGGACCATTTGTTTTTTCCCTGAGCTTGCCTCATTTTTCCCAGAATTGTCTTCTGGAGCCCTTCGGACTACAAAGAGCCTGTGTCCTTTTGACCTGACACCAATCATCTCTTAACCTCATTCATTCATTCACTGGAAGGATCCAGTGTGGGCCAGGTACTATGTGAGACAGGAGTGATACAAAGTAAGACAGTGCCCCTGACCTCAAGGGCTCTCCAGTTAGTTGAGTGACAGGTGGAAAAACAGGTAATTATAACATGGAATGATACATGGTTTTTAAAGGAACTAAGTATTATAGGAAGACAGGTGCTTCTTGGTCTCCATCGAAGCTCTTCCTTTTCCCTGACCGTTTGGTGAAGACCCTTTGGATTCTGTACTGGGTCCTCTTTTCTCCTCTACCTACATTCTTCCACACTCAGTCCCAGAGCTTTGAACAATTACATGTAGATGACTATTTTTCTGTCTCTAGTCCTGACCTCTCCCTGGAGCTGCACATTCTTATGGCCCTCTGCCTTTCTGACCAGCTCCACCTGAATGATTAAAGAGGCATCTCAAGTCTACGCACAGTCACCCTTGACCTCTGCCTTCCCACAATGCCCTCCCCCCATGTCACCTGCCCACTTTCAACATCTGCCCAGCTGGTCTAGAAAAAGCCTAGGAAGCAACCTTGACTCTTCTTTTTCTTCCCCACTCTACACCCAAGCCCTGTGGATTCTATCTCCAAAGGCATCTGGATCTGTCCTCTGTCTCCATGCTCGCTGCAAAAATCTACCTTCAATACCAACCACATCTTGCCTGCATTCCTACAATAGTCTACCCATTCTCCCACTTCCCAATCTGTTTTCCACGCTGCAGTCTATATGATCTTTTTGGCCTTTTGGCAAAGATCAAGTGTATGATCTTCTTAAACCTCAACTGGTCTAATCTTGCTCCTCTACTTAAAATCCTTCAAAGGGATGGGCCTTCTGTTTCTGACAGAGATGGAATAACAGGGACTAGATTTATGCTCCTATATGAAATAACTAAAGAATGATACAAAATATGTGCAACAATTATTTTCAAAGCATTAAGCATGAGGCGATGAAGGAGAGTGACAGCTGAGAGACAAGAAACAAGGCAAAGCCGTATGATTGCCCCAGCTTAATGTTGGAAAAGAATTTCCAGGCCATGGCACAGGGACAGGGAAGCAGAAAGCTCAGTGGTCTTGCTGAGTTGAGGAGACAGTACTAAGTGTCCAAGAGACCAAGGAAACCAGAGCTCAGGGAGGAGTACTGGAGAGAAGAAAGTTCCAGAGAGAAGAGAGTTCCAGAGTTTAGTAGAGTGTCCTCCCTGTGTGCTGCTCAGTGCATACCTGTGAGAAAACTGAGGCAGGGGGGAAACATTTGAAGGATTAGAGAGAACAATTCCTCAGAGGTCACACAAGAGAAAATAATTTCTCTTTCACCCACCAGAGTAAAAAAAAAAAAAAGCCTGAGAATGGGTCTCATACCCTGTGTGTAGCTTCCTCCTTGAAAACAAACAGAACCCCCCCCCCCAAAAAAAGCTGATTATTTGCGCAGATCAATCAATCTGATAAAACTCTAGCCTGACTCCTGGGGCGTGGTGGAGGTGGGTAGAGAAGTGCACGTCAGCAATATCGGGAATGAGAGGTGTGACATCACTACAGATTCTACAGATACTAAAAGCATTATTTCTTACGAACAACTTTATGTCAATAAATGCGAAACTCAGAAGAGATGGACAAATTCCTTAAAAGATGTAAAACCAACATTTGCTCGAGAAGAAACAGGGAACTTGACCAAATAATTCTGTATTTTTAAAAACTGAATTCATAGTTTAAAACCTTCTAATGAAGGAAACTTCAGGTACAGGCAACTTCACTTGTGAATTCTACCAAACATCTAGAAGAAAGAATACCCATCTGAACAAACTTGAAGAAAACTGAAAAGAGGGAATGTTTCTCAAACCATCCTATTAGGCCAGCATTACTCTGATACTAAATCCAGAAAAAGATGTTATAAGAAAACTATATAGGTACAAATTTTCTAAACAAAATCTTAGCAAATTTAATCCAACAATATATAAAAAGACTAATAAGTCATGATCAAGTAGGGATTATTCCAGGAATATACTTTTGGCTTAACTTTCAAAGCAATCAATTAACAGACTAAAAAATAAAAATAAAAAAACAAATGATCATTTTAAAAGACTGAGAGGAAACATTTGACAAAACACAGCACCCATTCCTGATAAAAAACTCTCAGTAAAATAAGACAAGAAGGGAACTTTTTTAACCTGATAAAAGATATCTATGAAAAACCTCCAAGCCACACACACACATACACACACACACACACAAGTACTTACTGTGTAAAGATGCAAATAATTAATCCTATTTATATAAAATGCAAACTAATCGATAATAACAGAGAGGAAATCAGTGGCTGCAATGAGGGAAGGTTCTGAGTGGGGTATTATAAAGGACCATACAAAACTTTGGGGGATAAGTATGCTCATTAACTTGAGCATGATGATAATTTCCTGGGTCCAGTCATATGTCAAAACTTATCAGACTGTACACTTCACACACACGTTCAGCTTACTGCATATTAATTATACCTCCTCAAAGCCATTTTAAGAATCCTTCAAAGGTTTTCCATTGCTTTTAGAATAAAATCCCAAGTGGTTCGGGCGCCTGGGTGGCTCAGCTGGTTAAGCGACTGCCTTCGGCTCAGGTCATGATCCTGGAGTCCCTGGATCGAGTCCCGCATCGGGCTCCCTGCTCGGCAGGGAGCCTGCTTCTGCCTCTGACCCTCCCCCCTCTCATGTGCTCTTTCTTTCTCATTCTCTCTGCCTCAAATAAATAAATAAAATCTTAAAAAAAAAAAAAAAATCCGAAGTGGTTCTCATGGACCATTTATGGCCCATTTATCAGAATGCCTGGAACACAGTAGCAGCTCAACTCATGAGTTCCCTTTCCCCTTCCCAATTCCAGTCATGGAGAAGGGAACTGCATGGGGAAAAGCATGTTCCATGAAAGGGCATGGCATTTTTGGAGAATCATGACAAATGGAAGATTTTCAGGGCAGAGTAGGGAGAAATGGAAGTCAAACCTGGAAATGCACTTTGGCACCGGTTGTAGAGGAATTGAGTGCTTTGCTTCTGGATTTCGATCTGCAAATAACAGGAAGCTGGAAAGGAGCTGGGGTGGGCTGGGGGAGAATTAGGCTGTGGAGATTTACAATTGACAGGAATAACTCTAGTAACTACACGGATAGAGAAGTAAAAGTTGCTGAAGGCTGGGGAAGATCGGAAACAGACAGAAGACTTAGATTTTTTTTAAATTATTTAGATTCCACAGATGATGAAGAAGAGAGGTATAAATTCTTCCCAGCACCCAAGACCTTCATCTCCAGCTATGTGTCCTGCTTTAGCTGCTACCACCTACTTCTTAGGAGACCCCCAAATAACCTTCAGCATCAAAGCTGAGACTGAATTAGAACAGAGCTCTTCACCATTGGTTGAAGACAAAAATCAAAATAGCAGATCAGGAAAACATTTGAATGGTCATGAACTTTTGGTATCATTTTTCATATCCAGAGGTTACAGATGAGAACCATGGAGAACTTCAATTCTCTGATTAAGGAGAAAGAGAAAGGGGTGAAATGTTTAAAATCCCCAAGGCTACCAAGACACAAAACAAGAGAATTGGCAGCAGAGATCCAAGTAGTCAAGCCTAGTAAAGAACAAGTGGATAAACTGGTTAATAAGGGACTTAGCACTGGAACATAAAAACCATGGGGTTGAAGGTTATGATTCAGGCTTTCCTAGCAACTCCGTTAAACAGGGACATCCATAACAACGGATACAAATTCAACAAGAAGCTAACTGGATAAACCTGGAGGTGGCTCCCTCTTCCAGAGCAGAGAAAGCGAATGAAAGAGAAGCCCTCGTGACAAAGAAATTAAAAAAATATGACTTTGCTGGAATGTACTCCCAAGGAAGTACAGGGGAGCTCCTTGGGAGTACTAAAGTTTTATAAGACTTGCCCATCAGAGACTGTCTCTTTCCTTCAAGGTAGCATTGGTATTTCTGACCAGGAGACCTGTGAACTTAGCAATGCAAGAGAATCATCACAGGTGAAGCTTGATAAAAACACTGATGGCCTGGAGACTCTGATTTAGTAACTAGATCCTGGACTAGATCCTGATGTGTGTGAATTCTAAATAAGTCCCTTGGGTTATACTGATGTGCTGCCATGCTTGAGGATCACTCACCTAGACCAGGGCCTTGTCCAAACAGAGAAACTTTCGCACAGGCATGGTGACTAAACGTTATAAAGGAAAGTCTGACTTCTCTTTGCAATACACTTGTCAGAAGAAACAGAATACCTACAGACCTTGTGTATGTAATTTTGAATCTATATAGTGACACACATTTAAGGAAGATCATTAAAAACAGAGGTATATTTAGATATCAGTTAAGAACCCCTCTCCCATTTCTTTCATGCTGAAAAATAGGTTTTGTGCTATGAGAAAGATTTGACTTGGAGGAACAGAGGGTGCAAAGGCAAGTTCAAGGGAGAGCATTTCCAAGCTCTGTGCCAAAGAGAAGGAAAGAGATTTTTTGGGGAAACAGCCCCCCGCTGGTGGGTTGAGTCCCACTGCCCACCAATGGGGCAGGGGAACGCAGGGCCTTCCTCTAGTCCCGGGCCTGGTGAAGGGCTGAAGCAAGGCCACTCGGAGCATCGAGATGTGTTTCCCGCATTTGGGAAGAACAACATGGGGAAGGTAAAGCAGCCTGAATGTCTGAGAAGCACCTGTGCTCCTCTCCAATGTAGGTCCTAAATGGGAATGTCACCCTCGAGCCATTTCAAAACCTAAGTGCAGTGGAATCCAACAGAAAAAATTCTGTCTAGAATGGACAACCGGAAATCTAGGGGCTGAGTGGGGAGTACCAGCCACAAGAGAGGCCCAGGATTTGAAGTCAGGGGGCCAAACAGCAGCAGAGTCTCTGAAGGGATCAGAAAAGCACCCTCTGGAGGAAGAGCCAACTTTCATCCCTCTCAGGTACAACGAGAACAAAGCCATCTTGGGACAGCCTCGGTCAAATCAGACTTGTGAGTAGTCATTTTCTCTTCCCTTCTTCCTATGTTCCAGCCTTGCAAGGGACATAAGCTGACGTTAATAAGATTATGGTTGAGGTGAACCAGAAGTAAAGAAAAAGCTGACTGCACCTACCTCCTCGGCAGCCATTAGACAGCCCTAGTAGGGAGAGCGAAAAGATTCAATGTCAAATCAAGTCTGGAGTCTAGGTTACTGCGTGGGCATTTGTGTAACTCAGACTGGCATGGGAGCTAAGTGCCCAACCTCGGGTCCGGCCAGTTGCATCCAAAGGCAAGGGCAATTTTAAAGGGACCGTGGGAGATAAAGTAAAGATGCTCTTTGACTTCATCTCACAAATTAGCATGTTCAATGTACACTTACAAGTTTATTCTAACCCTTGTCCTCCCTAAACCCTTCTTCCTTACTCCCTTTAAGAAAAACAAAGGCAAGGGGTGCCGGGGTGGCTCAGTCGGTGAAATGCCCAACCCTTGATTTGGGCTCAGGTCCTGAAGTCTCAGGTCTGTCTCCCTCTCTGTCACTCCACCCCGCCAAAAAAATTAAAAAGGACAACAAAGACAAAACTATTTTTAGTTTACCATCTACCTCACTGCACAGTTAGAAATCCCTTAGCTTGTAGGTATGATCCTGATTTCAGAGCTTCTATAAGCAGATCAGAGTAGAACAATGCAAAAAGACAAAGGAGAAGGAGTCAGTAGACCAGAGAGCTTTCCAGAGGCAAAGGAGGGTCACTTTCCAAAAAGAGAATATATGTTTTAAGGGTGCCTGGGATTTGTTTTAATCGGTTAGGGTGAGACACAGACATGGAAATGACTCTCATGATGGAAGCAGTTTTTATAGTCACAGATCCCTAGAAACATAAGGCATGGCACGCAGGGCCACACTCAGTCGGGAGACCCAGGGAATGAGGGAAAACATGAGTAAGAGCCTATATTGTGGTTTCTGTGGGAAAGAACGTGCGAAGAAGGGTGATCTGGCTGAGGGTGGCTAGTCTGAATCATTTCAGCCGGCTCTAGGACACAAGGGTTGGCCCTACTCGTCTGGTACCTAGTCGTCCTGGGTGATTAGCACAAGGGAATAGTGGCCTTGAACAGGAGCCCCCCCCATATAAGGGGTGGCTGGGGGTCAGCATCTGAAAAGTGCAGTTGAGGGCAAGTTGTTTACTCTCTCTAGGAACAGGCTAGTCCTGAAAGGGGAGTCTCTCCGGGGTCAGCAAAGCCCCAAGACATCAAAGCATCAAGAAGAGAAAAGGACCCAGTTCATCTAACTTAAAATATATAACAGGGTCAAATGCTGCAAAGAGGTCAAGGATGTTGAATCCTACAAAACAGGTCTTGGATTTGCCAGCTGAGTGGCCACTTTTAGGAAGCAATGTGGGCACAGTGGTCAGGGCCAAAGGGATGAAGAAGAAAGTTGTTGGTTAAGAAACAGTATCGGATGGTTAGAGTACTCTGCGTGTACATAGAACACTCAAAGAAAGTAAGAAAAGCAGCGAGATAATAGAATAAGATATATATATATATATATATAAACACTAAAAGAAAGCAAGAAAAGCAGGAAGATAGGATAAGAGAAAAGTCATCTCATTTTGTTAGACTTGTTTTTGTTTTAGCAGACAAGAGATATAAATTTGCTTGTAGGCAGCAGAGAAGAAACTGGGATAGGAAGAGATTGCTGTAAGAGGTTGGCCTGGACTCCTGGGGGACTTCAACCAGCTTTGATTTCTAACAGTGGGCAAGTGGACATCAGGGCTCACGGCGAGAAGATGCACGCCTCCAAGCTCAGACTGCAGTCACCTGTGTGAGCGGAGCTGAAATCTGCTGGCCCGTCCACACGGCAGGCTATCAGGACCTGTCCTTCTTGTCAGGGTCTGGTTTCCTACAATCCTGGGCACAGAAACCTCAATAGATGAGGCAGAAGAGCTTGATTTGGGGAAGGATACATCAGTGTCTTTATCCACTTTTTTTTCTGTGCCGAGAATATGTTTATAGAGGTCAAGCTCGTAGTAAGCACGTCCAGCAAAAAAAAAAAAAAATCAATTTGTTAACAGCAATAAAACCACACTAGTTTAATGAAGGGAGCCGCCTTCCAGAACACCAACTCCAACAGATTGACTTCTCAGATGACAGAGTCTTATTATTTGTCCTCGAAGCCAACTCTCGATTGATAAATACACCCACTCTTCCCACCAGAGTATTTATACTCCATTAAACCCCAATGCAAAAATATAAAATCACTTCTCAATGGACACATTAAATCATCAATTGTAGTCAAGAAACACGTCTTGTTTGTTCAATCAACTGTCCTATAAAGATTCACTGTCTTCGTTTCATCAAGAAACCACACTGAACCTGAGGGGAAAGACAGTAAAGGGATTTCCTTTTGAATATGCTCCTACAATTTATACTGAGCACTTGCCAATGTCATTTCATTTAAATCTCCATGAGCATGGTCATGAATACCATGGTCTCCATTTTAGAGGAGAAACCTGTAATTTGAAGCATTTATGTGATTTGCAAGAAGGCACGGGGCTGGAGTACAGTAGCTGGGATCCGGGTATGAACTAAGGGAACTGGGTCAGGGGGTCAAGCCAGAGACACCCTTCCTCAGCTGTTTTCATATGAGAAGTCATTGTGGGGAGACACGGCAAGTGGGGCTTGTGAGCTTAACTTCTAATGCTGAGTGCTCTGCCACAACAGGGTTCGGCATGACTCTGGAGCTAGTGGACATGAAGTGGAAGAGGAGGAAGGGGCCAGAAAGATCCCAGGCAGCCAGGGCATGGTGTATATTTGCTCTATTTGCCACTAGTAACCTTCCAACTAGCCTCGAGTCTGTTTGGTATGTGTGTGATGAGGATGCAGACAGAGAGGGACCGTCACACTCTGAGCTTACTGTTCCAGCTGCCTAGGAGAAGAAAGTAATGGACACACACACACACACACGTGCATACTTCCATGCGCACACAAACATGCACACACACAGTTGTATGCACACATGCATTCATGTGCGTGCATGCACAGATGTAGACACACACAAACATGCATACATGCATAAACACACATACACAAATATCTACACAAACATGCATATACACATGCACACCTACAGGCACAAACACACGTGCGCACATGCACACACAAACACGTGTATGCACATGCTCTCACCTGCAAACTAGACCTTTTAACACACGGCCTCCTGGTCGAAATGGCCCCGAATACCTGCAACCTGACAGAGCTAGATTAAATTGTCTTCTTCTAGGAGGAGCTCAAAAGAGTACGGAAGGAACATTTCCCTCCTTCACTCATTAAAAGCAGGACAATAAGCCAGGTCCTCTGACTCAGATACTGGGTCAGTTCAACACAGAAGACAAAAAGAAGTGTCATGCAGGGCCTCCACTGTCAAGAAATTAGCAAATAAGAGAGGAAATGATCCCAGAAAAGGGAGCCCAACAAAGGGGGTCCAAGTCAGTAACACCAACCTGCGATTTAGAGGAAGGGGAGCTCACTTTGGCCGTGCGAGTTAAGAAGGCCCTTGGGAAGGGGTGGGGAGGGTTGGCAGGGGTGTCTGCCTCAAACCAACAGACACACTTCTCATTCACCCAGCCCGGACCCCACCTTCACCAAGAAAGGAAGCGGCCACCATGGCTGGTTTCCCACTCTGCATAGGGACTCGCTGGAGCTCTGGGACACAGCACTCCCTTCTCAGGGAGCTGGAGTATTAACAGCAAGACAATTTTAAGTTGGAAGGAACTTTCCTCCTGGAGAAAACTAACCATGACAGAGTTTGGCACAAAGCTGGGCTGAAGCTCTAGACATCCAGGGCCCTAATCATCTGCAGACTTTTTAGGAACCGGTCCTGTGCATTGGATGGTTCTCAGGAAATAAACAGGGAGACTCTTTCTCCTCCCCAGGGCCCCTTTGCCCTGTTCAAATTTGCCCTGACTAATCGTCTTAGTAGGTGTTGGGTCAGAGTCAGCTAGGGGTCTGACTAAGGTCACTTACTTGCTTTGTTTACACTGCTAATTTTATCATTGCTTGGAAGGCTAATGGTATTATTTATACTTTAACTATGATAAATGTCCAGTTAAAGCAGGGTTGGGGCAAGTTAAAGACCGATACAACCAATCCAGAGCTTTTTTACACAGGAAATATTAATATTTTTGAGCTCCCCAATCTTTCCAGAATCTTGTACTTGACAAGGATAAGCGGTCCTTCTAGCCCACTGCTTTTCTCCAGCCTCGGGACAGACAATCAGCATCAGAACGCCTGGGGAGGGCAGGAGGACAGGGCCCAGGAGCCTGCCCGTTAAGTAAATACCCAGGTCTGGCTGATGGTGCCTTCCAAGGTGTGAGAACTTCTGATGCACCAGCTCCGGGGATGATGCAGGGAGCTGCTGGGGAAATGGGGGTTCGGGGCCAAGGCTGGAAACCCAGTTGTCAGCTACATTTGAGAGCCCTCTGTTCCTGGTTAAGGCTTCGAGGGAGGCTTGGGCTTTTAATAATCTGTGCAACAGAACAGTGCTTGTCAAGATTTAACGTGCACATGAGTCACATGGGATCTTGCGAAAATACAGGTTCTGTTTCAGAATGTCTAGGGTGGGGCCTGGAAGTCTGCCTTTTCACAAACTCCAAGGCGATGCTGTATTACTGCTCCATGGGCCACACTTGGGAGTAACGAGTCAGAGAGGGCACCGGAAGGTCAGGATGTGATTCAGCATCATTCAGTGTTGGCTTGGTGAGTCTCCCCAGCTGGACACTCCAGGTGTGCCTTTCCACAGCTCCCCTACTCACACCAACATGGGCTTCTCCATGTTTTTTTTTTTTTAAGATTTTGTTGTTTGAGAGAGTAAGAGAGAGAGAGAGAGAGCATGAGAGGGGGGAGGGGCAGAGGGAGAAGCAGGCTCCCCGCTGAGCAGGCAGCCTGACGTGGGGCTTGATCCCAGGACCCTGGGATCATGACCTGAGCAGAAGGCAGATGCTCAACCGACTGAGCCACCCAGGAGCCCCTCCTTGATGCTTTCTGAGTGAGCTGCATGATTTCCCTTCTGCCAGAGTGCTCACATTATTCTCCCTTTGTAGACTAGTCTCCTCCTGGCCAATGTGAATCCTAGAACTTGAGCTCAACCTTCCAGATCTATCTCAAATTTGTCTTGCCATGTTTTGCCATGGAAAGAACCAGTTCTTTCTTTGGGTGAGGATTTTTTCCCCCTTTTTAAAAAATCTTTATAATTAGAACTTTGCACCTTTTGACCACCTTCGTCCAAACCTGTCCCCCATCCCCACCTCCAAATCGGATCAAATCAGATCGCTCTATGCATTTATTTTTTCTTTTACATTCCACATATAAGTGAGATTATAGAGTATTTGTCTTTCTCCATCTGTCTTACTGCCCTTATTATATCAGTATAACGCCCTCAAGGTCCATCCATATTGTCGAAAATGGAAAGATTTCCTCATTTTTAATGGCTGAATAATATTCCACTGTATATAGACCATGACTTCTTTATCCCTTCATCCATCAAGGGACACTTAGGTTGTTTGCATGTCTTAGCTATTGCACCTCTTGTGTTTTTGATAATAATCATTCCAACAGGCATGAGGTGATAGCTCACTGTGGTTTTGATTTGCATTTGCCTAATGACTAGTGATGTTAAGTTGGGCGAGATTTGGTAACGCCCCCTCCCCCACCTCCCTGTCTAGGGTAACAGGTAAGGAAGCTATAAAGTGGCAGAGCCAGAGTCCGATCCCCAGCCTATTTACTGGATAAGTATGACTTAAAAACAATTCCAAGGAAAAGCAAGATGAGCTGCTGGCCAAGTGAACCGTGCAGACCATGGATGCTGAAAGTATTGTGGGTGATGAGAATGGTCACTAGGGGCTAGTGAGAGAGAGCTGAGCAGGGGCAAACAGAGGTGCTGAGGTTTGGCAGCAGGTGTGGGTAACTGCAGTGTAAGCCCGATGGGAAATGGGGTGCTGCAAACACCCCAGACCCCAACCCCACCTCACGCTCCACCTGCTGCGGATCTATACCAAAGTAGAGCTCTCTGCTGGGGAATGCGGCTCCTGAATTTACTCTGGTCAGGTGTGCAGGGTAAGACCATTTCATGGAACCTTAAGCTCATATTACATGATCCTGTTTTTGGAGAGAGAAGAGAGACTCTCGGAGAGTTCTCTCCTCTGTCTGCAGCCCTCACTGATGAAGGAGGTGGAAATGAAGCAGAGCTCCGAGGTGGGGGCCCTGGGGTGCCGGTGGGAAGGTTTGCTGAGATCTGAAGGCCTCAGCCTGCAGTGTTTCTCCCTCTTCTCTTGGGACCATGTGGTTCAGCATACCCCCAGCCCCTCTGGCCAGGCTGCCCTCCTTCACTTTAGGCCCTCAACTCCTCTCCCAGCCTCTCTGCCCAGGATCTGCCATGAGTCCGGCCATCTTAAATTCATGGGGAGAAAGCCATAGTCCCACAGAATTCTGCTCTGGGGTATGTCTGCAGCAGGTGAGAGTGTGGGATGGGGTAGAGGTTTGGGCTATTTTCCTAGCCTCTAAGAAAGCAGCACTCTAGCCCCCAGTGCCCTAGGATGTAGGTGTCCAAGCCAGCCACTAAACTCCAGCACCTCCATCTGTCCCTTCCCCATCTGGCCCCCAATAGTCCTCAGTGACCATCCCCTCTATCCCCTAAACACCTTTATCATCACATAGCCCTTGGCTGATACTGCTTTACTTGGATGTTGTTTTCAAGTCAGGTGACAACAAAAATTGTACACCTCTCAGTAACAGAAACGATCTTAGCTTTTTCTGTACCTTTAGCTCCCAGGCCCATTTCCTGAACACAGATGGCGCTCAGTCAGTGTCTTTTGATGGTAATGAAGCCAGCATTGTCAGAGGTCCTGGAAAACAGCACAGAGCACCGTACTCACCAACGTGGGCATCACATGCACTTAGAAAAGACAATGGAAAAAAATGGTCTCTGAAAGATTAGAGAGAGATGAATCAAGACGGAAATATCAGGAGACATACAAGTGGTGGATGTGTGTGTGAAATTCATTTTAGCCTGTTCTGAAGAATCTGCCCATCCTTCGTGCCCGCACTCCCATGGAGTGCCATGGTACTGTTCTGGCCTGAGGGGAGTTGTAGTTAAAATCCCACGATCTCTGCTACACCTCCTCACTTGGGAACCCCGTTACTAGACCAGATTCTGGGGGAGAAGAGTGTTTTCAAATTCCTGCCAAAAGATAAAGCAGCAGCTATGGGGGACTCCGAGGAAGCAGCTGTAGTCCAGTAATCGCTTATGTCATGGGTCTTTTTTGAAAACACAGATCCCTGGGAATTGGCATTCACCCTGGGCTCACACAGAGATGTGTTATGTCTAATTGCTTGTCCTCCTCTCGCTGCCCCAAATGCCAGACCAGTGGTCGAGATGGTTGTTTGCTCTGGCCTCTTGGGAGGTCCCTCATGCCTCCTTGGTGACCTAATCATGAGAACCCTTGTGTATTTCATTTATATGAGTCACCATTTGGGCAAAAGAGGAGATCTCTTCAGAATATAGAAGCAAACCCACTAATAATACAAATTAAACACAGAAAATGTATTTGTTCACTAGTGTTCAGTAGAAAACTAAATAAATGTAAGCTAGAGAACTTGTGACAGTAGATACTCTGCTTTGTTGAAAGTCATGGAAAATAGTCTGGCCGGGACTTTCATAAAAATCACTCAAAATGCAAAAGTAAATTCCACAGCGAAATTATAAATTCAGTGTCAGACTGCCCACATACGTCATATTTTCCACAGTCAAACCATGTCAACCCTACTGTAAATCCTCAATCTGTGTCTCTTTATTCAAGTATTCCTTGCGACTCTGAGCACACGGTGCGCCTGTACCGTTCTTGTTGTGTGTTTTTTTGGGATTTTCGGTTATTCATGTAAATGGGACCTTTTCCCTGTGACATTTTCCAAATGTGACTGTTACATTATCATGGTATTGAGATTTTATAATTGACCACATTCCTGTAGTTTCTTATCAAGTCTAGAATTTTTTTTTTTTTTTAAGATTTTATTTATTTATTTGAGACAGAGAGAATGAGAGACAGAGAGCATGAGAGGGAGGAGGGTCAGAGGGAGAAGCAGACTCCCTGCTGAGCAGGGAGCCCGATGCGGGACTCGATCCAGGGACCCCAGGATCATGACCTGAGCCGAAGGCAGTCGCTCAACCAACTGAGCCACCCAGGCGCCCAAGTCTAGAATTTTTTTTAAGTGTATCTACGATTCCTTAGATTTTGATAGTCAGGTATATTTATTATTATTACTTTATGAGTTAAAACACTGAGATTCAGAGAGATTGATTGTTTTTCCAATATACAATTAGAAGTGACAGAATGTAGAGCAGTTTTTACACTACGGGGGTTATCTGTCCCTTGAAAGTCGGAAAGAATTTGCCTACAAAAGTATGTAGAATTTACGTATTTATTCCTAGTAATACCTTAACTTTTTTCAACTTCTCTCTGTATGAAATATTTGAGATTTTCTACTTTAGTAAACTTTTCTAATTTATATTTTTCTAAAGTTTGCAAACTGATTAGCTTTGAGCTTTCCAAATATTTTCACAATATGTATTTTATCTATTTGATATCTATGATTGTAAATATTTTCTAATGCCTACAGTTATGTTTATGAGTGATCTTTATTTTTTATTAGACAAGCTGAACTTTTACTATTTATTATTTATAAATCTCAATTCATTAATTTGTTATTTATATACATTTTATTTTTACCATTTCCTTTTTCCTATATTACCTGCTCCATTTTTTAAATTTTCTTATTTTTCTTTTTCCAATTTCTTGAGTCAGCGATTTTTTCTTCATTTCACTTTGTCTAAGAATGAAGGTATTTATGATTATGAATTTTTTAACAATGCTCTGTTAACCACTTCCCATAAGTTTTAATTTGTACTGTTCACATTATCATTGCTTTCTAAATATAGTTTCATTGAAGGATTAATGTTTCCTTTCTTCCAAGAACTCCTGAGGACAGTGCATTAACATCTCCAGATGACTGGCATTATTTTATTATTACATTTTGGTTATTTATTTCTAGTTTTATAGATTCATAATAAGAATGCATGATTCATACAATTTCTGTTTAACAGACAGCATGTTATCATATTATAGCATAGTGTAGCATATTAAAACCACTTTACCAGTAGTATTTAAATTCTTTCCATATCCTTTCCCCCTTGTTGCTTCTTTTTGATTTAACAAGACTAAAAGAGATATGCTAATGCCTCAAATATAGTTGTTTGTGGCAACTGTTCCTGCAATTTGAAACAGTTTTTGATTTACCTATTTTAATGATGTTTGGGAGGCCCAAATATCCATGATTTTATATTTTCCTGGTGGGCTATAAGCTTCAGTAAAAAAATATTTGATATATCTTTTGCCTTGAATGTTTTTTTGTTTTGTTTTGTTATTTACTTATTTATTTATTTGACAGAGAGAGACACAGCAAGAGAGGGAACACAAGTAGGGGGAGTGGGAGAGGGAGAAGCAGGCTCCCCGCGAAGCAGGGAGCCCGATGCGGGGCTCGATCCCAGGACCCTGGAATCATGACCTGAGCCAAAGGCAGATGCCCAGTGACTGAGCCACCCAGGCTCCCCTGCCTTGAATGTTTTTATGTGGCTTGTGTTTGCATAATTTATTTTATCACCACCTTTCTGTTTTGAGTTTTATTTTAAACAAAATATTCTATTCCAATAAAATTGGCTTAGAGGCGGGCGCCTGGGTGGCTCAGATGGTTAAGCGTCTGCCTTCGGGTCAGGTCATGATCCCAGGGTCCTGGGATCGAGTCCCGCATCGGGCTCCCTGCTCAGCGGGGAGCCTGCTTCTCCCTCTGCCTCTCTCTCTGTCTCTCATGAACAAATAAATAAAATCTAAAAAAAAAAAAAAAAAATTGGCTTAGAGGCTTGGCTAAAAGGATTATTATTATTTATTATTATTATTTTTTATTTTTACTAAACCTTTCTCTTACTCCTTCAAGTCCCAGGAAGCAACTCCTTCAAAGGGCTCCAGGAACCTTAACTTTCACTGTTATTTAATCTCAAATTTCTAAATACTAGAAATTCTTCTATTAATTTCAGACATTAACTATTGGTTCCCTATTATCTAGCTCACTTATACCCTCTTTTCCCTTTCCTTCATTCTCCCAATATAATTATATTTCAATTTTTTTGTGAAATCCGTATCTAGCATTTTCATTATTATAACTATATAAATACTGTTCACCACTAAACAGATCCTGTACAACTATTTGTTTTTCCTTAAGTTCATAATTGCTTCCATTTTTTTATTTATTTCTGCCAAGCACTCAGGGTATCTGCCAGTCAAGGAACACTATAAACAAAATTCACAGTTTGAGTTTTTTGAACCACCAAGTGAAGTGAATTTGAATGGTAAATCCATGGGAGTGCTAGCTTGTGGTTCCTGCCCCTGCTGAGAGTGAGGTGATTTCCCTTGCAGTCCCTGGGTGTAGAGCTGATCACAGGTTCACTTCTGTCACCCTCTCTGTAAGGATGTGACGCTATAGTGAAAGGATTCCTATTAGTTTTTCTATCCTAAGTAAGTCCTAGGCTTTAATTCTGTCCTGCCCTACCCCATCCTTCCTACCCCACAGATACAGATTTACCTTACCACCCTCACTGCTGTTAAAGTCATGTGTCCTTTGTTCTGCTTTCCACCTTCATATAGTGCAGAATACACTATTGTGTACATGTCTACACACAGCTTGTACTTCTGTGTTTATTGCAGCATTATCTACAATAGCCAAGATATGGAATGCAACCCAAATGCCTATCGATAGATAAATACATGTCACATAGCTTTACCCAAATTCTATTAAATTTGTAGTTTTGTGTCCTTTCTTAATCTTATTTTTTGAAGACTTTTTAAGAGGAAAAGAATGCAAGAATGCCTTTAGGTTATAATCTTAAAATAAGAATTCCTGGTCTCCTTATTATTAAAAAAAAAAAAGTAGTATTTTAAAAATATTTTATGTACATAAAAATATTTATGTAAAGGGGCACCTGGGTGGCTCAGTCGTTAAGCGTCTGCCTTCGGGTCAGGTCATGATCCCAGGGTCCTGGTGGCTCAGTCTTTGTCTGCCTTTGGCTCAGGTCATGATCCCAGGGTCCTGGGATCGAGCCCCACATCAGGCTCCCTGCTCTGCGGGAAGCCTGCTTCTCCCTCTCCCACTCCCCCTGCTTGTGTTCCCTCTCTTGCTGTGTCTCTCTCTGTCATATAAATAAATAAGATCTTCAAAAAAAATATTTATGTAAAAATATAAATTTAAAAATAACAAAAAAAATTAAATGCATGCTTCAGAATATCACATACTGTTTAAAAGCACACAAAACTACATATATATACAAGTTTATATATGTGTTTATATACACTTATATAGACATATACACATATTACATACATATAGTGTGTGTGGTGTGTTATATACATATAGTGTGGTGTGTGTAAGTACAGAATCGTGGACTGGATGTGCACCAAATTCCTGGTAATATTTGCCTCTGGGGAAGAAGGAAGAATGAGAATAGCTATTTTAGTAATTCAGGCATGACAAGGACCACTAATTAGTATCAGCAGGAATAAAGAAGATGTGAATATAAGGACTATTTGAAAGAACTGACTTACAGGATGTGATGGCACTTCAACAAGAAATGAAGAAAGGAGCATTTCTAGCTTAGAGATGAGAGAGAAAATCATGATGCCTTTTGTTGATAATAAAATTTGGGAGTGGGACCTGATTTTAGGAAAATAATCAAGCATTTAGATACATTTACATCTGAATTATACCATTCAGTCAACAAATCTTTTTTTAAAAAAACACTATTATATTAGTTTCATATGTAAAACATAAGTGATTTGACATTTATATACATTATGAAATGATCACCATAAGTCTAATTACCATCTGTCACCATACAAAATTATTATATTATTGACTATATTCCCTATGCTGTATTTTACATCCCTGTGACTTATTTCTTTTATAATTGGAAGTTTGTACCTCTTAATCCCCTTCCCCTATTTCATCCAGCCCCCACACCACTCCGCTCTGGCAACCACGTTTGTTCTCTGTATTTACGAATCTGTTTCTGTTTTGTTCATTTGTCTTGTTTTTTTTTAGATTCCACATATAAGTGAAATCATATGGTATTTGTCATTCTCTGTCTGACTTGTTTCACTTAGCATAATACCCCCTAGGTCCATACACATTGTCACAAACAGCAAGATTTCATTCTTTTTCAATGTCTGATTAATATCCCACTGTGTATATATATATATACCACATCTTTTTGACCCATTTATCTATCGATAGGCATTTGGGTTGCATTTCATATCTTGGCTATTGTAGATAATGCTGCAATAAACACATAAGTGCAATTATCTTTTTAAATTAGTGTTTTTGGTTTTTTCAAATAAATACCCAGAAATGAAACTGCTGAATTGTATGGCAGTTCTATTTTAAGTTTTTGAAGAACCTCAAGTTTTTACGAAGAGATAAAGAGCTTCCCAAACAAAAATTAAAGTTCATCACCACTAAGCTGACCATATAAGAAATGTTAAAGGGACTGCTTTCAGTAGAAATGGCCATAAGTAGAACTAAGAAAAATGTGAAAATTATGAAAGACTGGCAGTAAATTCTTGGACATAGAAGTTAGCAATATTTTGGGGGACGGATTTTCCTCTTTAGACAAGAGCAAAAAAAAGCCAAAATAAATCCTCCAACTCTCCCAGAGTTAATCCCTGGTGGTTTTCAAAGCCAAACATTATGGGGGCTCATCTTTCTGGTGGAGGTCCCCAGGGTAGGGGTGCCCAGTGTGGGGCAAGAACCCTTTGCTCCTCAATGAGGGCCTCTGTGTTGGTGATATCCTTCCAGTGTGTGAGTTACCATGCAAGGGGTAGGAGTCCTGACTAGACTGTGTCTCTGCCTTTCCTACTCCTCTTGGTGCAGGCTGTACTTTATATATTTCGTTATGGAAGAGTTGTTCTGCTAGTCTTCAAGTCATTATCAGAGAGAGTTGTTCCATATTGTGTAGTTTTGGTGTGTCCATGGGAGGTGAGCTCAGGGTCTGCCTACTCCGCCATCTTGTTCCCAGCCCACCGAATCTTTACCGTGCACCAGTGTGTACTAGCAATTTTCCAGAAATTATTAATGGAATGGTAAGGGTATAAGGTACTATGCGGGTAGCTAGACATACAGACATGAACCAGGCAGGCTTGGGCTATACTCACGGAGCTTTGGAGCCTAGAGGATAAAAACGGATAAGGATGCATACAGGTGTGCTGGATCTCAAGACTCCTACAGAGTCCAGTAAACAGGGGTAGGTGGCCTAGTTTGGAGAGGCTCAAGGAAGGCTTCAGTATGGAAGAAGCCTTTAAACAGAAGTTGAAGGATGCACAATCTGCCCCACCTGGTCGGAGGCTCTACGGAAAAGACTGAAGCCTTGAGCTAAGTGAAGCAGGTGGGACAAACAGCCACCAGATAAAGGGAACACCTGTATGAACACCCTGAGACAAAAGACAGCAGGCAGGTTCCTGGACCTGAGAAGTGATAGCTAGGGCTGCCATGGGGAAGAGACAGAAGACAAGGACAGAATGAGCTCCAATGGAACCTTGACTCAGCTTTTCCTGGTGCACACCAGACTTGGGTTGGGTAGACGGTCCCCGCCAAAGAGAGTGGCACTTGAATGTCTGTCTGGATGATGATTTATAGAATAAAACTCAGCCCTCCTGAGGTCAGAGTCCCTGTGAATAACAAAACGTTTTGTCCCACTGTGAGAACACGACACTGGACGTGTTCTGAAGCTGTCAGTGCCTTGTCAAAACGATGGGAGAGGAAAAGAGCAAAGGAGGAGAAACAGCTGGAGTCAGTTAGAGTTAAGATACATATAGTTTGCAAATAAATTATCTGTCAAAGCGTGTTTTGTTTCTTGCTTATTCCAACATGTTTGAAAATGTTTGAATTGTTCGGTTGAGGCCAGAATTCTCTGAGGATCAGGCTTTCACTTTACTGCATGTGTCTGTTAATACTTAACGGCCCTTTTCTGCTTGGCCTCCTGTGATCTGCATCAAATAAAGTGACTAACCTAAGCTATGATTGGATGAAGCCCTAGATCACCCAAATAAACTGTAGCAAAACTGTCACATATCCAACAGCAAATACTGGTGGCTCTACCTTCAGAGCTAATGCAGAATCCTACAATTTCCTACTCCTGGGGTCCAGGACACCATTAACTCTCGCTCAGATTATTACAGTGTCATCCTAAATCGTCTCCCTGCTTCTGCCCTTGGGTCCTCTTCGGTCTAAGTTCAGTATAGCAACCGGAGATTTATTTAAAAGGTGAATCAGATCCTATTCCTTCTCTGCTTATATCCCGCCTTCAGGTTCTTCAGAGAAATGGAACCAATAGGGTCTATACATATAGAGAGACTTATTTTAAGGGATTGGCTCATATGATTGTAGAGGTTGACAGGATCAAAATCTGCAGGGTGGGCCAGCAGGTTAGAGACTCAGGGAGAGCCAGTGTTGCAAGTCCAAAAGCTGCCTGCTGGCAAAACAGTCTTTTGTTCTATTCAAACCTTCAACTGATGGGATGAGGCCTATCCACTTTATGAAAGGCAATCTGCTTTACTCAATGTCTAACAATTTAAATGTAAACCTCATCCAAAAACACCCTCATGAAAACATCCAGAATAATGGCTGGCTGACAGCCTGTCGGGGCACCGTGGCCCAACCAAGTTGACAGACACAACTAACCATCACTTCTCCTAACAATGGCCTACAGGCTCCTCATGGCTAGTAGCCCCACTTCCTAACTGGCTTATTTTTCTCCAGTACACTATCATGTTTGTTTACTTACTTATTGTTCTTATGTCTGTCTCTCTTCTGCTAGAATATAAGTTCCAGGAGGATAGAGACTATGTTCTACTCATCACTGGACACCAATGGCTTAGAACAACAATGGCTTAGAACGTTGGCTCTGTAAATATTTGTTGAGTGAACAAATGAGTGATAGATGATATGCAGATTTTCTTCCCTAACAATTTAATTTTCATATATCCTAGAACATCTATTATGCATTTGAGCCCATTTTTTTGCTATCCCCAGCTGAGAGTCTCTCACATAGGGGCAGGTCCAAGCATGTAGGTGCTCTGGACAAGTCAATTATCTGGTTCCAGTCAAGCAATAAGATGCCATGCCTTCACAGGGAGTGGAATGGTGGTTACCAGTGACAGGATGGAGGGGGAAATGTGGAGATGTCAGCCAAAAGATATAAAGCTATACTGATGCAAGAAGAATATGTTCTGGAATCTTAGGTACAGAAGGATAACTAGAGTTAACAATACCTAATACCGTGCATACTTGAAATTTGCTAAAAAGGTAGATCTTAAGTGTTCTCACCAGAAAAAAACAGAAAGTAAATGGTAACTATGGGGGGTGACGGTTATGTTAATTAGCTTCATTGTGGGGATCATTTCACAGTGTAAATCAAAACAGCATGTTGTACACCTTAAATGAATACCATTCCTACTTGTCAATTTCACCTCAGTAAAGCTGAGGGGGAAAAGAAAAAAAAAAGATGCTGTGCTTTCTTTTTTTTTTTTTTTTTTTTTAAAGATTTTATTTATTTATTTGACAGAGAGAGACATAGCGAGAGCAGGAACACAAGCAGGGGGAGTGGGAGAGGGAGAAGCAGGCTTCCCGCCGAGCAGGGAGCCCGATGTGGGACTCGATCCCAGGACCCTGGGATCATGACCTGAGCCGAAGGCAGACGCTTAACGACTGAGCCAGCCAGGCGCCCGATGCTGTGCTTTCAAACTGGAATCCTGAGTTACTTCATCAACACTTTAGCAGAGGCAGGACCTGGATCACAGAGAAGGGGCTTCTTTATTTCTGTTCTAGAACACTGTCTTCATTAGCCCAAAAGGCATACGTTTCCATTATGTAAAAAATCACTGTGGAGACCTAAGTTAACCAGCAAGCCTATTTTCATTTTACTCCAGTGCTGGTTTCCACCCCTACTGAGTGGGTGTGTCTGCCGTGCTGACTCAGAATCCAGCTTGCTACCACAGCTGAGAATCTCCCAAAGGCAGGATCTTCCAGTTCTGCAACTTAATCTCCCTGGAGAAGGCTCTCACTGGGCATTTGTTAAATTTATGTTACACTATTTAATTGCTTCAAAAGCTTTCAGGAAAGGAGAGGAAAGTTTTTGAAGGAACGAAACTAGTTAGGGCCAGGACTAGAGTTTTAACAGAAGGCTCTTGACTCTGTCAGTTTCTCTCCCTGCCTCTTAACAACACAGAAGAAACTTCTAGGCCCCGGGAATTCCAAAGTCCCCCCCCCCCACCTCCCTTTTCAGTTTATCCTGGGAAGCATGTTCTTAATAAAAGACTTGCACAAACAGAGTCCTTGACTCAGGGAACCAAAGCTAAGACATCTAGCACCAAATACAAAACAGTTGCTCAGACGATTGTTTTCTGTATGAATGAACAAATACACAAATGATGTGTTTTCCTTAAAATGCATTCTCAGTTTCACCTGGTATTATTATATTAAAATAACTGGCATAAGTGATAATATACATATAATTGAGGAAGAAGATACTTTTTTCACAGGCTGCACATGATTTGATGCACCTTTCTTAGAATTTAAATTCTTGGAACTTGAGCTTCTCTTTCTATTTCTGTTCTTTGGTGCATTGGTCAGGTACTGCAAGATCTATTGCCTATTTGCATGAGAAAAGTATCCATTCTGAACTCATAAGATATAATACCTTCTGGAAAGATGGATTCATGTGAAGCCGTAGAATAATGTGCATTGAAGATGCCTGCCTTCAAACTCTTGCAAAATGAAATAAAGACCTAAATGTGAGACCTGAAACCAGAAAATTCTTACAAGAAAACATAGGCAGCAATTTCTTTGACAGTGGCTGTAGAAATATTGGGACTACACCAAAGTGAAAAGCTTCTTCACAGGAAATGAAACCATCAACAGAAGAAAAAGACAACCTATTAAATGGCAGAAGGCATTTGCAAATGACATATCCAATAAGAGATAATATCCAAAATCTATAAAGAACTTAGACAACACACAAAAAAAAACAAATAATCTAGTTAAAAATGGGCAGATCTGATAGACATTTTTCCAAAGAAGACATACAGATGGACAACAAACACATGGAAAGATACTCAACATCACTCATCATCAGGGAAATGCAAATTGAAACTATAATCAGGTATCATTATACACCTGTCATAATAGTTAAAATAAAAAAATACAAGAAATAACAACCGTTGGCGAGGATGTAGAGAAAAAGGAACCCTCATGCCCTGTTGATGAGAATGTAAATTTGGTGCAGTCACTGAGGAAAACAGAATAAATTTTCCTCAAAAAATTAAATAGAGATACTGTATGATCCAGTAATTCCACTACTGGGTATTTACACAAAGAACACCAAAACACTAATTTGGAAAGATATATGCACCCCTATATTTATTGCAACATTATTTATAATAGCCAAGATATGAAGTAATGCAAGTGTCCACTGACAGATGAATGGATAAGAAGATGTGGTACACACACACACACACAAACACACACACACACATGCAATGGAATATTACTCAGCCACAAAAAAAGAATGAAATCTTGCCATTTGCAACAACATGGATGCTAAGTGAAGAATGTATAAAGTATAATGCTAAATGAAATAAGTCAGACAGAGAAAGACAAATACCATATGATTTCACCCATATGTGGTATTTACGAAACAAAATAAACAGATAAACCAAAAAACAGACTCTTAAATACAGAGAATAAACGGGTTATTGCCAGAGGGGAGGTGGGTGAAGGGATGGGTGTGATAAAGTGCATTAAGAGTACAATTATCATGATTAGCACTGTGAAATGTATAGAATTATTGAATCATTATGTTGTACACCTGAAGCTAATACAACACTGCTAATTATACAGTGGATAAAAATAAATGAAAGAAAATACTGCCTTTGAATATTGCCACTTAGAAAACATTCAATTAATATTACCTTTTCTTTAAGACTTATTTATTTATTTATTTTGGAGACAGAGAGAGAGAGAGAGAGGGAGAGAGCACACAAGTAGGGGGGAGGGCAGAGGGAGAAGGAAAGAATCCTCAAGCAGACTCCTCACTGAGCACAGAGCCCAACAGGGGCCCAATTCCAGGACCCCAAGATCATGACCTAAGCCAAATCCAAGAGTCAGATGCCCAACTGCACCACCCAGGTGCCCCCATCAATTAATATTGCCTTTTATTACTATCATCAGTACCCACCATCTATATTAAAATTACAAATTTTTTTAAATCAAATCAAATAAAAATCAAATCCTTTGTACTTATGTGCCCCAGATCACACTGGCCTGATCCTCAGCACAAGCCAGTGAGACGACATGGAGTCAGGTCTGTGAGAGAGAATACCCACTGTCAAACCCTTATATGAGCGGAGATGATGTAGACCCATGAAGGAAAGAAGGGACCAGCCAGAAGGTTGTGAGAGCTATTAAGACATTCATCAGATGGGGGCACCTGGATGGCTCAGTCGTTAAGCATCTGCCTTCGGCTCAGGTCATGATTCCAGGGTCCTGGGATCAAGTCCCCACATCGGGCTCCTTGCTCCATGGGAAGCCTGCTTCTCCCTCTACCAGTCCCCCTGCTTGTGTTCCCTCTCTTGCTATGTCTCTGTCAAATAAATAAATAAAATCTTCAAAAAAAAAAAAAAAAGACATTCACCAGAGATCTGAGAAAGTGAGGCAGTCAGAGAAAAGACTGGTACACTTGAGAATGCAGAAAACCTGACTTTGAAGTCATGCTGGAATAATCCTTTTGGGAAAGTAAGAACTGACATGACTCCTAATGCAAATTTGCTTGGGACCAGAAAGATGAGACATGATTAAAAATGACAGAGAAGTAGGGCTGCATACATTAGCTTTTCCTATGGCAGGAATCACCTTGAGAGGAAAAAGTGACAAGGAGAAAGAAGTGCAATCCATGGCAGGGGATGGTAGTGCCTCTGGAGTGGAGGGCATCAAAGGGCTGTACCTTGGTGTCCCAGTATCTACTGCTGTATAACAAAGTAATCTAAACTATAATCAGTCTATTTATGTGCATGATTCTGCAACTAGAACAGGGCTCAGTGTGGACTGTCTGTAATGCTCCCCCAAAAGATGTGTTAAAGTCCTAACCCCTAGTACTGATGAATTTGACTTAATTTGGAAATTGGGTCTTTGCAGACGTAACAAAGTTAATATGAGTTTATTTGAATGGGCTCTAAGCCATTGACTGGTCTTGTTAGATACAAAGGGAAGAGAGGAGGCAGAGACTGGAGTGACGCTGCCACAAGTTGAGGAATACCTGGGGCTACCAGAAGTTGCAAGAGGCAAAGAAGGATCTTATTCTAGAGCCTTCAGAGGGAGTGTGGTTCTGCCAACTTGATTTCAGACTTCCAACCACCAGAACTCTTAAGAGAATAAATTTATGCTGTTTTAAGTCACCTAGTTTATGGTTCTTTGTTTCAGCCACCCCAGGAAATTAACATACAGTTCATCCACGTTCCATGTGGCATCAGCTAAGGAGGCTTGAGTGGTACAAGAGGATTCACTTCCAAGATGGCCCCACTCCCATGGCTGAATAGTCAGTGCCAGCTACCAGCCATGAGGTAGCTGGATCTGATGGTTGGGGACCTCAGTTCTCCTCCACTTAAACTCTCAGCATGGCTAGCTTGGGCTTCTCACAACCTGAAGGTCTTAGGGTGAATGGCTCCCCACATACAAAAACAGAAGCTTCCTGGCCTTCTGAAGACATAGGTGAAGAACTGGATCAGCATCACTTCTGCCATATGCTGTCAGATGAAGCAGGTCACAGGGCAGCCCAGACTCAATGGCAGGGGATACAGTAGAATGTAAGTATCAGGAGCACAGTTCATTGGGGACCACCAAAGTAATATTCCACCATGCTTGGAACTCAAAATCTTAGAGAGATAAGTGGCAGAAACTAAAAATACTAAGACATAACCGAAGCAGGAAGGAGGAAGTGGCCAACTGAGCAGGTCAATAATTTCTATCTGCATAGCATTTTAACAGCTTATAAAGTAATTACCTTAGTAAATCCAAGTCCTCTCAAGTTCTCCTACCATGCTTACACATAAATACCCAATGACCATTTTTCAACTGACCTGACCAATCTTTGAAGGCATTTACCTGAAATGTCCTCCTCATTCCTTTGTGTTATCCTACTTTATATCTTACTCCCTCTGCTCCAGCTGGACTCGAGTTTCCTCTAGCATGCCATGCATATGTCTCCCTGCGCCTTCCATGTACACACTTCTTCACGGCTGGAATCTCCCTTAATAATCCTATCCTTCCTTCTCAACTTCCAAGAAATGCTCTCTGCCACAATCACAGTCCACTTCTGAATTCCTTCTAAAATTGTGTTCATGTATAACAAATGCTAAGCCCTAAGATGGCAGCAGCTTCATCTCTTTCTCTACTCAGCCTCAACATCTGGACTTGCACATTGCAGACCCCCCAAATGTGTCTGATCAAGGAGGAGGAGCAGGATGTGAAGTGTCACTCTTTAGTTAGGGGTTAAGCCGTCGCCAACAGCTCATTTACATTGATTCAGTACCTTCCAAGTTGCAAACTATAATAAAAGCTCAAACATGGGGCACACAGTAGGTCTACTACAGACATACTCACTGACGAGGGTATACAGGCAGCCAGAAGACCTCAACGATGGCTACCAATGACTGACAACCTGCGTCCCTTCATGCCTTTTCAGGGTTAAGTTCACTGCTCAAAGGCACAAAGTTAGCAGTTGGTGGTTCTAAGATTGGAACCTTGGTTTGTCTGACTCTAAAGCTCATGTTTTCACCATCCTAATGCCCCTTATCATATCACTGTGGCCACACAATCACACTAACCACATCACTGAGGGCAGATCATTTAACTTCTCTAAACTTCACTTTTTTTCTTTTATTTTCTATAAATGAAAATAAATGATGCCTACCTTACATGTACTAGGTAAAGGACTTAAAATCTTTGAAAAAAGCTAGCACAACTTTTGGATTATAGTGGTATTCCCATAATGTTAGTTTATTCATGGTCTGGAGATAGTAACATCTGTCCTGCCTTTCCCCAAGCACTGTAAGAAAAATAACAAGGCCGAACAGGTATAAAAGTATTTGTACATGTATATAAATGTGACTATCATGATTATTGTGTTGAAGAATGGTGTACTGGATCAGGATGAAGTTTGCAGAAATGACAATATGTTAGCTTTTGTTTGTATTCCTCAAGTTCCAGTAATAAAGAAGGCCAACCAGAACTGGTTTAGACAATGAAATGAAAAGAAGTCTGTCCACAATGGGCATTTCTGACCAGATGCCAAGTGACAGAGTTTGGACCAGGGGATGAGAATCCATGAGAGGTATCCCAGCCAGTAACTGGGGCTTGCATCTCAGATCAAGAATTTGATTTCTTGGTATACTTTGGCTATCTATCCATGGGAACTACCACAACCTGCTCTTTGGGCTGAGGTATCTCCAACAAAGATCAAATATCCTCTCAACAGCCCCCTTCCTGCACCCCATGGTAAAGCTCTTGCAAATGGCCATGGTCACTTACACAGAGGTTTTCTCCCTCACTTCCTGTTCCCTGTCCCAATATAGTTTCTGAATTCCTTTCATTTTCAGATGAGAATCATTCACTTTCTGAAATTTCTGGGATACTAAAGGAAACGTTTTAAAGGGTTTAAGTCTATTAAATTCAAGAAACACTTAGGACCACCAACTTGGTGTCAGGCACAGGTAAATTATCCTTGACCAAAATAAATACCTCCGTTGTGTTGGTGGTGGCACCCAACAGCCTCAGAGGGAAAACTCCGTAAAAATTTAGACTTTTCTATGTAGTGATTACCTTCTCCCACTAGCTCAGAAAGGCCTAGTTAACATATTAATATGTCAGTGTCCCACATGACTGACTTACAAATAAATTTTTGGCAGAGGTCATTACTGAGAAGAGCTAGGCCAAGAGCTTCAGCGCGCCTTCCTTCTCTCCTTCTAGCTCAGGAGGACAGCCGTCGGTCCCAGAAATGTCTGTTTTTTTAGATCCTGACAACTTAGTGCAGTGTGTTCCCAAAGCATGGTAGAAATGCAGATGATTTTTTTTTTCAGAGGCACAAGGACAAACATTCTTTATTTTGATAGCTGTGCACCTATTTTAATGTGCATCTAAAAATTATTACTAGTAAATTAAGTCAATTTTATCTTCAATATCACTGTTTAGTATCAAGTTAAGAAAGTTCTTGTTTCTATGGAGTCTACTTAAGGAAAAAGATTAAATAAGTAATCTTACAGATGGCACAGATGTAAAAAATCATGAAGGTGGGGGCACCTGGGTGGTTCAGTCAGTCAAGCATCCGACTCTTGATTTCGACTCAGGTCACGATCTCAGGGTCGTGAGATCGAGCCCTGCATCTGGCCCTGCACTCAGCGGGGAGTCTGCTTGAGATTCTCTCTCTCCCTCTGCCCCTCCCCTGCTTGTGCTCTCACTTGCTTGCTCTCAAATAAGTAAAATCTTTTTAAAAAATCATGAAGGTGGCACATGAATGACTGAAGTTTGAGAACCATTTAATTTGGTCAAAAGTTGATGAGGTCCATATATACAATGGAATATTACTCAGCCATCAGAAAGGATGAATACCCAACTTTTACATCAACATTATGCTAAGTGAAATAAGTCAAGCAGAGAAAGTCAATTATCATATGGTTTCACTTATTTGTGGAACATAAGGAATAGCATGGAGGACATTAGAGAAGGAAGGGAAAAATGGAGGGGGGGAATTGGAGGGAGAGATGAACCATGAGAGACTATGGACTCTGAGAAACAAACAGGGTTTCAGAGGGGAGGGGGAAGGGGGGATTGGTTAGCCTGGTGATGGGTATTAAGGAGGGCACATACTGCATGGAGCACTGGGTGTTATACGAAAACAATGGACCGTGGATCACCACATCAAAAACTAATGATGTATTATTGTATGGTGACTAACATAATAAAATTTACAAAGGGGGAAAAAAAAAAAAAGTCGCCCTGAATGAACTAGAGGGTATTATGCTGAGCAAAGTAAGTCAATCAGAGAAAGACAAGTGTCATATGATCTCACTGATACGAAGAATTCTTAATCTCAGGAAACAAACTGAGGGTTGCTGGAGCGGTGGGGGGTGGGAGGGATGGGGTGGCTGGGTGATAGACACTGGGGAGGGTATGTGCTATGGTGAGCGCTGTGAATTGTGTAAGACTGATGAATCACAGACCTGTACCTCTGAAACAAATAATACATTATATGTTAAAAAGAAAGAAGATAGCAGGAAGGGAAAAATGAAGGGGGGGAATCGGAGGGAGATGAACGATGAGAGACTATGGACTCTGAGAAACAAACTGAGAGTTTTAGAGGATGGGTTAGCTCGGTGATGGGTATTAAGGAGGGCACATATTGCATGGAGCACCGGGTGTTATACACAAACATTGAAAACTAATGATGTAATGTATGGTGACTAACATAACATAATAAAATTAAAAAAAAAAGTTTCAGTATCACGTTGACATTTTTCAAATAGTCTCTTTGGCTGACATAAGAATGGAAATACCTATATTTATGATGATTATATTGGTTACTTTTTAAAAATGTCTTGATTTCAAATACCCCATAAATTACTGAAGTGTCCTGGAAATTTACACATTTCAGCATCTAAACTACAGTTTTGAGACAGGCCAAATAAGACATATACCTCCTTAAAAGACTGTGTCTTGAAATGTGTGCTGATGAGGGAGGGAATGTAGGCTCATTCTGGCTACATTCTGGCTCATGTGGCAAAGCTTCACATACTTGCTCTGGGAGGTGAAAGGTGTCTTAATACATTCTTCTTCAAATTATCTACTTTATCTTACAAAAACAAATTATGGTCAATACATCAGCAAAATATTGCAAAAATCTTTCCAAGTCTTTAAATGCATTTGTAGCAGACTGATGTCTCTATCATATGGATATACCATACATAATTTAAGCAATCTGTCCTGTTGATGTCATTTCAATTTTACACTATTATGAACAATGTATCATCAGAATCATTGCACTCTCATTTATTTCCTCTTGATAAGTTCCTAACTGTAGAATTTTTGCATCAGAGGGTTCTTGGGTTGGGTTCCCTGGGAAACAGGCTGAATATCGTTCGCATGTAGTCAGGTTGTTGGGATGCCCCAACATCTGTTAGGTGTTGAGGAGAGAAGGAAATAGAGCTGGAGAGAGGGAGTTCAGCTCTGATGCAGCCATGACAAAGGCCTCAGCACATCTCACAGGGAGCTCTGGACCTACAATGGCCCTTCAGAATTACTTCACCTTGAGGCAACGATGGTGGGCCCACATTAACCAGTCAATGTTTGCAGGCTGCTCCCAACTGGGGTGGCTCTCTTTGGCCGAGGGCAATTCCCAAAGAACAACTCAGCTGAGATCCCATAGCAGCGTCCTGCTCCCAACTGCTGGGGAGAGTACTGCCTGAGTCCTGCAGAGGTGCGGTGTTCTGGGGAGGGGGATCTGAGCTGTGCACCACAACATTATGGGATGAAGGGATGCAGATATTTTTAAATTTTGTTGTTGCCTAATTGCTCACCCAGAAGGTTCTATCAATTCTCACTGCCATGAGTTCATGTAGGAGAATGCCCTTTTCCCTGCTCCCTTATAAAGTCTGATGAGTGATAAGATAGAAATAAGCCCTGGGAGCACATAGTAGGTAATACTAACCTATGAGCAACATCGAACCCACTCTTCTCTGTCATTCCTTAATGGTCCATTTGTGCTCTTACCTCGCTAAAACAAGTTTATGACCATGAACCCCAAATGGGCCCCTGCTGCAGTTTCCTGGCAGTCATACGATATTTCACTAGTTCATGCTCTTCCTCACACTCACAAATAAATATAAGTATTTTACTCCTGTCTTCTCAATATCCAACACCATGACTTTGCACTGAGAAAACTGACGCAATCAAAAAACTTTCAGAAAGTCCCACCCAAACATCTCCACATCTACCAGAATCATTTTTGTTGAAGTGATGAACTGCACTTATTCTTATCCAAGGCTGAAGTGTCCCTGGGGATTTATACCCATTACTTCTTGACTACAGTCAGTAGGCTATCGATGCAGCCATTCTCTCTCCTCTAACTCCTCCCTTTTCTTTCCCTAGTGGATCATTCCCCAGCAGCAAATTGCTATGATTTCTCACAATGAAAGAGAAAAGGCCCTCTCTTGACTCCACATTCTATCACTCTAGTCGTCATTCTTCTTTGCAGAAAAACGACTCAAAGAAGTTGTTTCTACTCCTTGTCTTCAATTACTCTCCTCCTATTCCCTCTCAAACTTGATCTCATCTGAGATCTTTGTCTTGGCTTTCCTCCTTTTTCTCTGGCTACATTTTCTCTGTCCCCACTGGTGGCCTCCTCTTCTCCCCCCGACTTATAAATGCTGGAAGGCCCCAGAGCTCAGCCCCTGGAGCAGCTCTCTTCTTCCTCCTCTTCCAAGTCTCATGGCTTTGAAGCAAAGGATTATGCCGAAGATTCCCACAATGACATCTCCAAACCGGGCCTCAGCCCTAAACTCCAGGCGTAGGTCCAATGTCTTACTTGGCATCTCTTATTTTATGTCTAATATTCACTTCAAACTAGAAATGTCCAAAACTAGATGCCTGGTCTTCCTCGTCAAATCTCTGCCTTCTACTGCATCCCCCACCTCACCTGAAAGTAACTCTAATATCTGGTTGCTGATGTGTCCTGCACACGTCTCCCACTCTTATTGCCATGACAAAGGCCTCAGCACATCTCACAGGGATCCATTCTACCAGAAGGTCCTGTGGGCTCCACCTTCAAAGCATATCCCAATCCATCTACTTCTCACCACTTCCTCTGTTTCCACCTTGGTCCCAGCCATCCTCATCATCTTAGAGCTGATTCTCAACAGCCAGAATGATGTGTCTAAATAAAGTTGTTATGTCACTCCTCTGCTCAAACCCTCTGATGACTTCCCTTCTCTCCTGGCAAAGCCAAAACTCCTTTCCCTAATCCACAAGGCCTATGTGATCCGGTTCCTTGCTCCCCTCAAATTCATCTCTTATTGCTCCTTCCCATGCCCACTCCATTTCAGCCACCCAGGTAGGCCTCCTAAATGTTTTTTGACCAAGCCAGACATCCTCTCCAGAGCCTGACAACGGGCTCTACTTCAGCCTGGAATGCTCTTATAGATATAGATAGCCACTGGCCCTACCCTCAACCTTTTTCAAGTCTTCATTTGAATCTCACTTACCTAGTGAGTGAGAACTACAGTGCCCTCCTCACTTTAAAGTTCAGCCCTGCAGTGGACATTTAGGGGGCACCATGCCGATATGCCTGTAGCCCGCTTGGATTCAGCATACTTTGGAAACACTTCCAGTGCCCCACGCCAAGTACACGCACTGGTACCTTGCTGGGTTGCTACTTTGGAGCCAGAGAAGATCTTTCCTTCTGTGCGAGCACAGCCTGAAAGTTTAGAGGAGTTAAAACTCCCCCAAAGCACCCCTTAGCCAATGAAGGATAAGAGCCCCAAGCTCCCCAGGTCACCGGAGGACAGTTTCGGGTGTGTTCTTAATGGTTCCTCAGAGGATTTCGAGGGGCATGTGAGCCCCATTTGGGGTAATGAGTTCTTTAAGGTGTCCTGTATTGGCCTGTCTTCCCACTCTGGGTCACTTTCCCCGCTGCCTAATTTTGCTTACTGGGATCACCTCCCAAATAAACTATCCACTTCCAAGTTCTTGTTTTAGGCTCTGCTGGGGAGAACCCAAACTAAAATAAATCCTTCCACAACATTCCCAAACCCCATAGGTAGCACTACTTTTTCCCCATTGCACTCAACAACTTCCTACCTACCATGTAACTTAAGCATTTGTTGTTTCTTGTCACTCCACTGCAACAGAATATAAGCTCCACGAGGACAGTGAATATTGTCTATTTTGTTCATTGATCTATCTTTAGCACCTGGAATACTTCCTAGCATATAGTAGGCTCTCCATAACTATTTGTTTGCATGGTGAATGATCTTGCCCATTCTTTAAGACCAAGGACAACATCTTCTTCTTCTTTTTTTTTTTTAAGATTGATTTATCTGACAGAGAGACACAGTGAGAGGAAACACAAGCAGGGGGAGTGGGAGAGGGAGAAGCAGGCTTCCCGTGGAGCAGGGAGCCCGATGTGGGGCTCGATCCCAGGACTCTGTGATCGTGACCTGAGCCGAAGGCAGACGCTTAACGACTGAGCCACCCAGGCACCCCAAAGACAACATCTTCTAACACAAGGCTAGACAAACATTAATTTAAATCTCAGATCTACCACTTATTGCTGAGTGATCCTGAGCAAATTAACTTCTCTGAAACTCAGTTTCCTCACTGGTAAATGGGGACAATGATGTTTATACTTTGCCATAAATGCCTTCACCTGGAGAAAGCACCTAAGAAAGTTAGGGCCCAACCATGCAAGTTCCCTTTCCTCCTCTCAACATGCACCCCTTGATCACTGATTCATGGTTTAAGGGAGTTAAGCCCATGACTCGGCATCTTCTCCCCTGAATCTTGACTTTGTGAAGATTCCTCTGAACGTGTCTCCTTACACCCAGTGGAGGTCAGGAAGCCAGGCTTCTTTCAATCCCCCAATGAAATGCCAATTAGAAGGACATTACCAGCAGGAAGAGCTACTGGAGGAAACCACACACTTATTCCAAAACAAAGATCACTCCGCATGTCATAAAAGCTCAGAAATGTCTTCCAGATGTTGCATACTGGGCCTGCACAGATGTTTCCGATGTCAAACCATAAATGTTGGAAACATAAAACATTTGTGCCCCACAGATGTAGAGATGTAATTATACAGTAAATGTGATAAATCTTTGGGTAATAAAAGACCACAAACTGGCCACATTACATTTTTTTTTATTTGATTTTCCCCCCACATTGGAGTTCTACTGGTCTACTTCAAGGTTTTTGTTTTGTTTTTAAATTTGACTGGGAAAATCACCGGGAAAAAGTTGGATTTACACGGAAAAAAAATGTATTAACAACAGTTCTGAATCCTTCTGGTCTGCTATGTGCACAGTATTCGCCAGCTAGGAAGCAACGTCATGACTGATGATGGATTGTTTCAAGGCTTCCCGGTTTGAGTCAGTGTTGCTCCATGGGAGTGCTGAGTTACGCACAGTGACTGCCTAATTGAACTCTGTGCATGGGGGAGAGATTCCACCATGAGCTCACACTGCCATTCATGATTCCATGTCAAAGCAACTCTGTTTCTGACATCTGGAAAATGAGACCTTTCATCACCTCCAAGGATATAAATGTATGTGTGTATCTATGAGAAAGAAAGAGACGGAATGTAACCGTGGGCTTGTGTGCAGTCATATATGCACACACACACACACAGAGACACACACATACGCTCACACGCGCACACAAGGCACCCCAACACTTCACAGGCATGGAGGCAGAAGACCTAAGAACTGTACCCAACATATACACAGGAGAATAAGGTAAGGAGCAAAGACAGATGTTACCACAAGACCTAGCGTATTTTCTCAGCGTTCCAACACATTCTCTTCTTTTATGGCTAAAACACTGTGTTTATTCTTACATGCTTTTGTTCAAAAATTTTTATCATGTTAGTAGCAGAAAAAGATACCAAAACTTGTAAGACCCATTTCTTCCCTTAAAAAAAGATCAGACCAGGGCACCTGGGTGGCTCAGTTGGTTAAGCGACTGCCTTCGGCTCAGGTCATGATCCTGGAGTCCCGGGATCGAGTCCTGCATCAGGCTCCCTGCTCAGCAGGGAGTCTGCTTCTCCCTCTGACCCTCCTTCCTCTCATGCTCTCTGTCTCTCATTCTCTCTCTCTCAAATAAATTAAAAAAATCTTAAAAAAAAATATCAGACCAGAAGAGGAAGCATGTACTGAAGAAGAGTACAAAAATAATTGTGTATCGGGAAATGTGTGAAAGCTTGATCGCCACCGTGACATTTAATTTTTATTAGATCAAAAAAAATAATTTATGCACATTTTTATTGAGGTATTTATTGAGGTATCACTAACAAATAAAACTGTAAATATTTCAAGTGTACATCGTAATGGTTTGATATATGCCTGCAATGTGGAAGGATTCCTCCCCCACTGAGTTAATGAACCCATCCATCACCTCACATACTTACCTGTTTTTTTGTGTGTTTGTTTTTGGTTTTGGTGAGAACGCTTAAGTTCGCCTCTTAGCAAACTTCACTTATACATACAGTGTTATCCACTATAGTCCCCGTGTTATACATCAGATGAAGAAGATGTGGTGTATCAATTCAATGGAGTATTATTCAGCCATGAGAAAGAAGGAAATCCTGCCATTTGCAATGACATGGGTGGACCTCCCTATAATGAGTGAGATAAACCAGACAGAGAAAGACAAATACTGCACAGTACCACTTACATATGGGATCTTTAAAAAAAAAAAAAAAAAGTCAAACATATACTTTAGAATCAAGAACAGGAAACACAGCTCTTCAACAAATATTCTTAAAACCCTGATAATAATTCTCTTCCTCATTACAGTCAGTTATATGGAAGGCAAACAAAGGAAGAGATAGAAAGTATATGCTAAGACATAGTAACAATATCAAACATGGGTTGTACTGGGCATGATGGTAAGTAAACACATTAAAGAGATCTTCTCATTACAATAATTATAATATCCCAAGCCAAAAACAACTCAAATGTCCATCAAAGAGTGGATAAGTGAATTATGGAATGTTTACACAACTGAATATTATACTGCAATGAAAATGAATGAATGAACTAATGGAAACTGCTCCACGTAACTATGGGTGAATTTCACAAGCAAACACTGAGCAAGAGAAGCTGGACAGGAAAGAATCCACAGAGCAGAACGTTTATGTAAGGTTCAAAAACAGACAAAATTAATCTGAAGTGTTGGGAGTCAGGATAGGGGTCATCTTTCAGAAGAAGGTTCAGGATGGCAATTGGCAGGGCTTGTAGGTTGGGCTCCTCAGGGACTGGCAATATTCTATTTCTTGATATGGGTGGCATTGAGAGGGGTATATTTATTTTGTAATAATTCGTTAGGCTGTGCACTGAGGATCTGTAGGCTTTTCCGAATGTACGTACACTATAATAAAAATGTTTATCAAAAAAGAACCGCAACATCAGTCTTATCTCTTTCAGTATTACTCTCTACTCATGCAAGCGGCACTTTTTTGAGATCAGGTTTCCTATTGTTTCTATCTCCCGGTGAATCAGTGATGGCTGGCAGTCAACCAAGCCAGTATTCCCCTTCTGTGGTACAGACAGAGCTCAGAAGTGCCTGCCAGGTACAGACTATGTTTTTCCAGCTTCCCTTGCAGCTTTTACTGACCACGGCTCGTTTTTCCCAATAACCAAAGGGATATACGCCTCTTTTGGGCCAAGGCTTTGAAGAAACAAAACAGGTACATCTCCACTGCGCTGATCTGCCTTTTCAGCAGCTGGATACAGACAACTGTGACATCCTAGAGGACACCAAACCATGAGAGAGGGGCCTGGCTTACCACGTGGAGAAGAGCAATCCACTGACCAGGAATAGCTAGCTGGAGTGGTTATCTGAGCAAAAAACCAGTCACTTATCCTGTGCTTCAGCCACTGATTTTGGGGCATCTCAGTGAATTTTGGACATTCACTGTAGCTTATCCTACCCAAACTAACTTTTCTGGTGTTTCTCTGGGGTGGAAATTAGAATTTCTCTTCCTTTTCTTTCTCTCTCCCTCTTCTCCATCCCTCACCAGCCCCTTCATTCTCTAGTATCACTGCACTGCATGGTTCTAAGATCTGATTTATGACCCAATTCACAGACCCTGCAGTCATGTCTAATCTGCTAGTACACTCACTGATTGAATTCGTAATCTCAATCATTTTACTTTTTAATTGCTAGGAGTTCTATTGGGCTCTTTCTTGAAACTGCTCAGTCAGGATTTTAGACTTTCTTATACCCAGAGAATGATGCTAATCTTGTCTATTCTTCTTAGAGCACAGTAGAGGGGATTTGTTTTATTATTTGTGCCTGCTAATTCCAATATCTAAACAACTACAAGTCTACGCTTGCAGCTGTTCCTGGTGTGTTATTTTCTTGTGTGCTTGGCATTAGAAAATGCTCGTTTTCCTTCGAAAATTATTCGTGGAACTTCTCTGAGGCAGAGAGGAAGAGAGAATTTACTGTCTCTCTCTGGCACCTGAGGACACTGCCAGTTCTGGACCACTTGAAACCGAATTAGCAGATCACATTGCTTTTGATCATCAGGTATCTTGGATGTGGGTGATGTACGAGAAGAAAAACCTTTTTTTCCCACTACCCTCCTGAGTTCTCCAGCTCTGGCCCTATAAACCGGGCTGACAAAAAACAGATTAACAAAAGGAAAACCAACAGAAGTTGACTAGCACCTGCCTCGCAACTCATGTGGAGACAAAATTCCTTTCCAGCTAGGGGCCTGTGAAACCAAAAACATTATGTGCTTCCAAAATATAACGGTGGGACAGGCACAGGATAGACGCTCTTATTCCGCAAGGGAGAAATACGAGGGAAGAAAGAGGTGGCGGGTCCCAAGCAAGTCCCAAACTAGCTCCACGAGATCTTATGAAGCTCAAGGATAAACCACTTTGTCTTAATATTCTGCCTTCTAGACCAACTGGGGTAGAAACATCACCCAGACAGCTCAGGGGGCACTTCCCCCACCAGAGTTCTCCGTAGCAGCCCCACTGAGGCCCAGGCTCTTGCTGGTGGCCCTAGCCCTGCTGTGGTCTCCGTCAGGGTGAGAGTTCTGTCCCCAGGGCTCCACCAGGTGGCCCTGCCCCCAGGACTCATCAAGGTGTTGGTCACACCCTTTGAAATCGAGGTGGTGGATGCAGTTCTGTCCCTGGGTCCCTGCACTCTGGGCCTGTGGTGGTAACAGCAGCCCGGCTGATCTGTGAGTTGCCTTTGGGGTCCTTCTTCCCTTGCCTTGAAGCATAGCACACATTCACACTAAATAGTTGTATGACTTGGGTCTTGTAGAATCTAAGAATTCAATAGTCTTCCTTGGTGTTTCTTGTTTCCTCTGTTTCCTATCGTCCCAGCTGCTCCTGTCTCTCCTGGTATAATCCCATCTCTATTGCTGGCTTTTCTTTTCTTTTCCTTGTTTTCTTTCTTTCTTTTTTTTTTTTTTTGGAAATGGTTGATTAAGTCAATGGGTCACACCCACACCAGTCTCTATCAAATGGTCAGTCTGCCACATCCTTAGTGTTCTCTTCCAAACACTTTCTCATTTTTTGTAATATGGACAGGGTGAGAGTTTCCCGAATCTTTAAGTTTTGCTTCCTTTTTGCTTAACAACTGTCTTCAAGGCATTTATCTTTTCTCGCGTTTTACTACACACAGTCAGGAGTAGGAGTCAAGCAGCACCTTCAACACTTAAGTTAGAAATCTCTTCAGTTGGTCTCTTCAATAAATGGTGTTGGGAGAACTGGACAGCAACATGCAAAAGAATGGAACAGGACCACTTTCGGGGCACCTGGGTGGCTCAGTCGGTTAAGCGTCTGCCTTGGGCTCAGGTCATGATCTCAGAGTCCTGGTATTGAGCCCTGTGTGGGCTCCCTACTCAGCGAGGACTCTGCTTCTTCCTCTCCCTCTGCACCACCCCCCCACAAACTTTTGCATGCACACTCTCTCTCACTCTCAAATAAATAAAATCTTAAAAAAAAAAAAATTGAACCAATTTCTTACACCACACACAAAAATAAATTCAAAATAGATTAAAGACCTAAATGTGAGACCCGAAACCATTAAAATCCCAGAAGAGAGCACAGGCAGTAATTTCTCTGACATGGGCCATAGCAACATTTTCCTAGCTATGTCTCCTGAGGCAAGGGAAATAAAAGCAAAAATGAACTATTGGGACTACATCAAAATAAAAATCTCTGCACAGAGAAGGAAACACTCAACAAAACTAAAACACAACCTACAGAATGGGAGAAGATATTTGCAAATGACATATCCAATAAAGTGTTAGTATCCAAAATATATAAAGAACTTATAAAATTCAACACTCAAAAAGCAAATAATCCAATTAAAAAATAAGCAGAAGATATAAACTGACATTTTTTCAAAGAAGACATGCAGATGGCCAATAGACACATGAAAAGATGCTCAACATGACTCATCATCAGGAAATGCAAATCAAAACTACAATGAGGTTTTACCTCACACCTGTCAGAATGGCTAAGATCAACAACACAAGAAACAACAGGTGCTGGAGAGGATGTGGAGAAAAAGGAACCCTCATGCACTGTTGATGGGAATGCAGACTGGTGCACCCACCATGGAAACAGTATGGAGGTTCTTCAAAAAGTTAAAAATAGAACGATCCTATGATCCAGCAATAACACTACTGGATATTTACCCAAAGAATACAAAATACTAATTCAAAGGCATACTATGTTTATAGCAGCATTATTTACAATAGCCAAATTATGGACGCAGCCCAAGTGTCCATCAATAGATGAATGGATAAAGAAGATGTGGTATATATATACAATGGAGTATTACTCAGCCATAGAAAAGCATGAAATCTTGCCATTTACAATGGTGTGGATGGATCTAGAAGATATAATGCTAAGTGAAATGAGTCACAGAAAGACAAATACCATATGACTTCACTCATATGTGGAATTTAAGAAACAAAACAAATAAGCAAAGGGGAAGAAAAGAGAAAGAAAAACAAACCAGGAAAATGACCCTTAACTATAGAGAACACACAGAGGAGGTGCGTGGGGAGATGGGGGACACAGGGGATGGGGATTAAGGAGTACACTTATCCTGAGAAGCACTGGGTGTTGTAGAGAATTGCTGAATCACTATATTGGACACCTGAAACTAATACAACACTGTACGTTAGCTAATTGGAATTAAAATAAAAACTTACAAAGGTTTTCATTCAGGAGTGAAAAGAAGAAATCGCTTCACCTAATATCCAACATCATGCTCACAAATTCTACCTTGCACAAAACACTGGAACACGAACATGGGTGAGCCAAATTCTCTGCCACTTTACCAACAAGGATCGCCTCTTCTCCATTGTCCACACATTCCTCATTTCCATCAGAGACCTCGTCGGAAGTGGTCTTTATCATCTATATTTCTACCAACATTCTGCTCATGATTATCTGCATTCTCTAGAAAGAGGGACACTTTTCTCCAGCTCTCTCCTCTTTCTGAGCTGGTACATGAACTGCCACCAGTGGGCCATTCATTCAGTGCACTGTAGGCTTTTCCTAGCATGACCTTCAAACTCTGCCAGCCCAGACCAACCACCCAGTTCCAAAGCTACTTCCACACCTGTAGGTTATGTGTTACAGCAGCACCCCACCCTCAGGCCCAATTTTCTATTTCAGTTCAGCTGCTGTAACAAAGGAGCACAGACTGGGTGGGGCTTGGACAACATTTACTTCTGACAGTTCTGGAAGCTGGTGAATCCAACATCAAGGCATCTGCACCAGGCATCAGCATATTTGGTATCTGTTGAGAACCCGCTTCCTGCTTCACACATGGCCAGCTTCTCATTTTGCCCCCACACATGGTAAATGGAGGGCAACACAGCTCTCTCTGGGGTCCCTTTTATAAGGGGACTCATCTCATTCATGAGGGCTCCACCCTCATGACCTAATCACCTCCCAAAGGCCCCACCTCCAATTACCATCACACTGAGGTCAGGATTTCAACACACGAAATTTGGGGGATCACATTCAGTCCACTGCACATCTTTTTTTTTTTCTTGAAGATTTTATTTATTTATTTGAGAAAGAGAGCACAGAGGGAAAGTGAGAGGGAGAAGCAGGCTCCCCACTGAGCAGGGAGCCCAACTCGGGGCTCAATCCCAGGACCCTGAGATCATGACCTGAGCTGAAAGTAGACACTTAGCTGACTGAGCCACCCAGGCACCCCCACTGCACATCTTATAGAAAAAAAAGGGGATTTCTTATTTCCATATACAGTGAAAAACATATGTTTGATTATGACAGTCAAAAATGAAACTTAATCACTTAGCGGGATGGAAAAAATATAGAACTTTTAAATTGACAAGAAAAAAAAGAATGGTAAATAAAATCAACTAAAAAATCAAAACAAAGGAGAATCATAAAGTAAACAGTGAACATAAAGATGATCATAATAAAATTAGTATCATATGTTAAACTGAACGTGAACAGGATGGATTATCCCAGTGAATGAGACTGTCACACTGAGCTAAAACACAGAACCCAGATATATACTGTTTATAAGGAACACTCTTAAAAATGGAAAGGAAATGTTGAAAAGAAGGGGATGAACAAAGAGATGTCAAGCAAACGCAAATAAAAAAAAAGCAGGAATGACAATATTAATATCAGACAGGGTGGGACTCGGGGTTAAAAGCACTGAACAGAGTAAGTTGGAACACTGTGTAATAACAAAAGGGCAACGTATGAAGAAGAAACAATGATCGTAAACCTGAACGTTCCCTAAAAATATAGCACCTAAGCATGTAATATTAATTATTAGCGATTCAAAAAATCTTTGATTTTAAAAAAAAACCATGGAAATTTTAAATGTTTTTCTTCCAAAATCAGACAGTTGTGGGATACAAAAAAAAATTTTTTTTTGGACACAAAATAATTAAATGATACCTAAAGGTCTGCATTATTTTCCCCATATCCATGGACCCTTCACAGAAACCAATCACACACACAAAGAAAGCTTCACAGATTCAAAGAAGCAGAGGGTTTTCAGGTGATCTTCTCTGAGCATAATCCAGTACAAGTATAAATTAAAAATATGACTGAAAAACACCTTCACAACTTGGAAACGAGAAAACACTTTTCTAAATAACTCTGGGATCAAAGAAATAGGAAATCAGAATAGAAATTACTGGTTAGATAAGAAAAGGAAAGAACGCATCACACCAAAACAAGGATAGCAGTGGGAACTATCCTCAGAGGAAAACAGCCCCAAATGCTTTTATTACTACAGATAAAAATTAGAATTTTAAAAACAGAATTAGAGAAGAAATAAATAAATTAACAAGTTTAATCTTGGGGGAATGTCAACAATAAAAGAGGCAAACTTCTGACAACACGGATCAGGAAAAAGACTGACAAAAGGAAAATTGGAATCAAGAAATGGAACACAGCAGGGCGCCTGGGTGGCTCAGTTGGTTAAGCGACTGCCTTCAGCTCAGGTCATGATCCTGGAGTCCCGGGATCGAGTCCCGCATCGGGCTCCCTGCTCGGCAGGAAGTCTGCTTCTCCCTCTGACCCTCCTCCCTCTCATGCTCTCTGTCTCTCATTCTCTCTCTCAAATAAATAAATAAAATCTTTAAAAAAAAAATTTAAAAAAAAATTTAAAAAAAAATTTAAAAAAATAAAATAAAATAAATAAAAAAAGAAATGGAACACAGCAATAAATACGAGCTATAAGCAAATACCGCATTGCAATCAATCATGAGATGTCTAAAACTGATAAAATTTATAACAATATAGAAATAGTAAAATTACTAAGGGAGCGCCTCCCCCCCCCCCAAAAAAAGAACACCTGAAAACCTGATTAGGCTGAAAGGAATTGAAAATATTTTCAAAGAATGTATCATCTAACAAGGCCCAGGGCTAAAAATGTATCAAGGTAAGAAGAATCAATGTATTAGGACCAAAAACTACAAGAATTCATCAACTCTTCAGGGTCCTAGTCCATTGTCTGAATAAAAACACACACACACACACACACACACACAAAAATACTGTAGCAGTCAAGAGAAATTAAAGGCCAACATAATAAAGGTTGCAAAACAAACAAAACCAAGGGGGGGAAATCCAACAAAGTACTCAGAAAAAGAATTCCTCAGAATATTAAAAGAATACCCTTTTTAAAGTAAGATTTAGCTAAAGGATGCAAAATGATTTAATAAGAAGAAGTCTAACTAGGTAATCTAATTAAATGCATCACACACTTCAGCAGTGGTAAAATTTAACGTCTGTTAAATTTAACGTCTGTCACTAACAGGAATAAGGGGAAAAAATCGATAAATAAAAGATTCCTCCTTAATATGACAAATTGCAAAATGCTATTTAAGGATTACTACCCTCAGACCACTTAGTAAAATTCTCTGCCTTTGTGGTGGGTACCCAATAAAATGTTTGCTCGGGTGAACCGAATGCTTAATGGCAAGTGAATGACTGGTCCAGATAAGTGAACAGCAAAGGGTTTCAGAGGAAGGAGGCTCAGCAAATGCTGCACTGGTCAGGGATGGGGGAGTGCTCAGATAGGAGATAGGTACAAAGAAAAGAGGAGTGTCTTCCCCAGAGAGGAGAGCCAGGAACACAAAACTCAGAGCAGCAGGATGAAGGGAAAGTTCTGAAACCGTTCCTTCTCAAGTGAGCACAGTGAGCCCCTGGAATTTTTGTTGGGGTGTGAGATGTAGGGTGCTAGATCTTAAGGATATTCACCTGAAAGGAGTATGGAACCCAAACACAAAACCTGCAGTAAGATGAGCAGTTAGCAGTCTATACTTAATGGTTTAGGTTGAGTCTGCCATCAGAAGGCATGGAGAACAAAGAAAGGAAGGGCAGGGGGAGTAAGGGGATGAAGAGTGGATGGGTTCTGCTCTGGGAATAGGCTACAGTACTCTTCCCACCCCCGTTCTCTGACTTGGATCCCCGCAGCCAATCCAGCGCCAAGGCCTCCCGATTTTACACCCTACAGGTCTCCCAAATCCCAATCCCCTTCTCCTTGCTGCCCTCACTTGCACCCTCTCCTGCCTAGACTTTCTCAACCGCCCCATCTGGAGAACTTCTCAAGCGTTTTCCACATCTACTCCAGCCCCTAAAATCTGTTCCTCAAAACAAAGCTTGGGCAATGTTTCACTGAAAATATAACATTTTCGCGGTCTCTCGGTTTCTCTGTGTGTCTCACTCTCTTTTCTCTCTGTCTCTCTGCCAATGTCTCTAGCTCACATTCTTTGTCTCTCTCTGCCTCTGTCTGTATCTGTCTCTCTCTCTCACACACACACACAGACACACACGCTCCATGAATATTTGCTGAGTTCTAGACATTGGAAATAGCAATTTTGATTTCCCTTCCCTCACAGAGTTTCTATCTAGTAGAGCAGGTAGCAAATAAACACACAAAGGTAGGCTAGCTCTGAGTAGCTAGAATGAGCAGCAACCCCAGAGGGTAGGAGGGGAGGGCAGCCCGAGAGCCAGGGCAGCGGCATGAGGAAGTGACCCTGAAAAGGTACGGAGGGCACACTGACTAAGGCTGTCAGCACAGATGGGAAGGCGGGGGCAGCTGAGTCTTAAGAACATCCATTCTGAGAACTTGCGGGTTCACAAGGGCTTTCCCTGGTTTGGGGGAAGGTTTCTAAACCTGAAGCTTGACTTCAACCCCGTAGCTCCATTTTTACTCTGAGCACTGAGAAGATAATATAAAATTCTCCTTGGGATCAAGTGATCAGGTTTGCCTTGCTAATTTTAGAATGTTAAAAAATGCTGGACCACAAGAATAGAAACTATATTGGAAACTACATTCTCAGATAGACCCTTTTTTAGGTAAATAAAAGTCACTTGGCTCTTAGTGATTGTATGACACATAGTTTCCTCAGATTTTTCTAGTACTGAACCCTTTGGAAATATATATATATAACTGGCTTAGAAAAATAAAATGCAGCTCTCTTTCTGTCTATCCCTTTGTTGTTGTTGGTTTTTCCACTTCTAGGAGCTTTTATAAACAATTCTCAGGGCAATTGAAATTAGGTAGAAAGTGCCTTCAGCCTCTAGACTGATCTCAGCTTTAATTCTAGAAAACTTGTCACAGTCCAGATGAGATCATTAACCTGCAGGGATTCCTTATCCCCCATTAAAACCAACTTCTGCCTATAGGTAAGTAAATGAAATATGAATTTGAACATTTACTGTGTGAATGTCTCAGCAGCTTTAAAAAATTACTTATCGTACAAAGAAGGGGGGCCCTTTTCTAGAGAGGTGGCATTCTGAAATGTAGACAACTATGCAATAAAACTCAGTATCATGTTTTTATAGGCTATCCCCCAAAAAAGATCCTCTGTGAAGGTTTCTCAAGTTCCAAGAGAGGAACCATAGTAAAATGTAGGGTTTGGGTAAGGAAAAAAAAAAAATGTAATGGTTGTGTGAAAACTCAGTACCATCATTAAATATAAGGAAATGTGGAGGTTGTCGTAATCCCTTTATATATGGGAAATAAATACTGAAAATGCTAGGAGTTGGAATACACCACTGCAGACAATGAAAAAGACGTGTTACAAAGTAGAAATGCAAATATGAGTAACAGGAAAGGCTCCAGAGGCAATTTTTTACAGATACGTAACATTTCATAGACAAATGCTACTGAAGAACATGCGTGTTTCTCCATGATGTGTGGAGAGGAGTGGTCATTTTTTCCATTTTAGAAGCAGGTCATTTTCTTGATTTAAATTTAGATCTTTCTATTAATGTTTTATCAGTAAAGAAGTTATTCCAAAAATAATTTGAATGACCATTGTAGAAGACTCCAGAGCCACTACAAAAGGGCTGCTTTGGGGTGGATTTTTTTTTTTTTTTTAACACATCAAACAAGCCTGATTTTTGAGATGATGAACATGTTCTAAAGTTGACTGTGGTGATGACCTCATAGTTCTGGAAACATCCTAAAAGCCATTACATTATATACTTTATATGAGTGAATTGTATGGAATGGGATTTGTATGCCATTTATATGTTCCACCTTATGTGGTCAGAAGGAAAGGCTGGGCTGTGAGAGTTTCAGGGAACTGGGAACTTGCAGGGATGGCTTTCCAGCAAGCCTTTGAGCAGAGCAAACATTAGGATGGATCAAGTAGGATGCAGGGACTGAATGGGGCTTTTATCTCATTGACATTCAATATATCTTGTCCTCTTCTCTTCCCTGAATGCCTGCTCATTGTCTCAAACCCCCTTCCACAAACTTCTCTCCCCAGTTGTCCTGATTGATCTTGTCTCTCCTGATCATAATACTGAATCAGATTATGGTTGGACTACTGCCTATTATACTTCTTCTGTAGAAGTTCTTGACTCCCCCCCCCCCAAAATAAGTTCTTTATTCCCTAGATGAACTTAAAAGTCCTTTATCCCTTTGTTTTTGTTTTATTTTGTTTTAATGAAAAACTACATTGCCTTTTTTTCTTTCTTTCTGGGCAACAGTGGAGTGTGTGTGTGTTTCAGGAAAGCTCAGTTCAAGGACCATGCCATGGTAAACATCGCAGAGCTTGGTATTTTTTTTTTAATCTACAAGCAGGTTATGTCAGTTGCAGAGTTTGGTTAGGAAAACTGAAACAGGCTATTGTCTTGATTTAAAACATGTCAGAGGGCACCTGGGTGGCTTGGTCGGTGAAGCGTCTGCCTTCAGCTCAGATCACGATCCCAGGGTCCTGGGATCAAGTCCCGAGCATCAGGCTCCCTGCTCAACGGGGAGCCTGCTTCTCCTCTCCTCTCTCTTCCCGGCTCACTATCTCTGTCTCTCTCTCTCTCTCCCCCAAATAAATAAGAAATCTTTAAAAAAAAAAAAATGTCAGAATTATTTGTGGGCCTCAGATACTTGTAAGGGACCATGAATATTTGAGCGTGGGCCACATGAAACTCACTTCACATCATACTCTTAGACACGATTCCTCCTTAAATAGGACCATTCTTTCAAAATCCAGAGTTCAAACTTAGAAAATAATCTCAACCAAAGGGAGAATACTTGCAAGGTCAAAGAGACTCAATGTCATAGACATCTATGGTAGTGAACTTGTTTCATAAATCTTTGCCATGTAAATGAAGTCACTGAGCTTACTGGAAAATGTGGCTAAAATCCCCCTATTTTGTAAGATTATGGTAGATTTGTTGGAAGGGGAATGCGAGGCTCCCCTCCTTTCCTCCCTCCCTCCCTCATCCAGAACAAACTGGCTCCAGGAGAAGCCCTCCCCAAAGGTCCATCATTTCATTAAGTCCCCCCCCTTTTTTTTTTCAGGCATGAGCTCATTGCTTTCAGTTAACTAGTAATAAATGATTTGTAAGGAGCAACTTACATCAGTGCCTTATAAATAACCACCAACTGCTACATTTGACTTCCTCGAAATGTTGACTCAGACGCTGGATGCGCACAAGAGTACCAGCCCTGCAGCCTCTCAATCCCTTGATGCCAGACAAGGGAGAGTAAGTGCATAGTGCCTGCCAAAGGGACGGGTTGCCCAGCATTTCACCGATACAGAACCACTCTGCACGGTGTCACTCGGTCCCAAGCAGGGAAGACAAAAGCAGAGGGGCCCATGCAGTCCCCACAGATTTTCCCTACTGATTTTGCAGTGAGTGAACAAGAACCCCCCCTCCCCCCGGTCCATCACCAGAGCCCTTCACACTTGGGAGTCCCTCACCGGCGACGCTCAAGAGCCCCCAGATGTAAGGGACAGAGTTTGCCATTGTCCGTTACTCAGGGGACAGTGCCCAGCGTCCCTCACTGAAGAGTAAGAGTGCCTTCCTCTCTGCCACCTGCACATGAGGAAGAGTAACTGCACCTATTTGCAAAGCAAGGCTAGGACTGCAAGGTTTAGATGGGCAAAATCTGGCTTTTAGGCTTAATTCTATCCTCTGATGACCCCTCCTCCCCCCCAACTTGTATCAGAAAGAATTATTTTTTAGTTAGAATGTAAAGGATGGAGGCCGAAAGTCGAAAGACCTGAACTTCGGGCCTCTCTGCTCTTTACTAACCAAGGCTCCAGGCGGGCTTACTCCAACACAGTCTCAACTGTCAGCTCAGATTGCCTGGAATGCCTCTCCTTACCCAGCTCACAGGCTTGTTGCAGGGATAAAACGAGCATACAAATGTGCTCTGAATACAATGAAGTGCTGGGCAAACACGAGGTACGGAGACCACACACCCACCTAGGGCCCGAAGCCATTCCCAACACATGGGTATAGAATTCCTAGCCCTGGAATCCCATCTTCTACCCTGTAGATTGAATTACTGACCCCTCCTGATTTTCCTTGTGTTGACAAGGAAATCATAGCAGAAATGATGAGCAGAGTATGAAATGCGCATGGGTGGTGCCATTTTGAGATCCTGCACCCCCGCCATTGCTCTGGGAAGAGCATCCCTCCCCTGAGTAGCTGCTGCCCCTTCCAAAAGGAACACGTGCAAAACAGACCTAAGCACAACCAGCAGGAAGAAACCAAGCCCAGGGAGACCTGTCTGCATATGGCTTAGATCAGTCAACTCCCAACAGACCTACCGATATGTGAATCAGAATCAGGAGCGGTTGTTTTAAGCCACCGAATATTGCGGTGGTTTGTTACAAAGCAATAGCTAACTGATACACATCATATGGTTTCTTCTGTCCCAGACCTTCTTCTGCTTTCTCTACCCTCAGCTATGGATCCCACGTTCTACTTCTCTTGGAGAGGGTAGTTAAGTCCTGCGCTGGTGGCAGACTTCTCAGCAATTCCTTATTGTACAGAAAGAAAATGGCAATTTGGCAATTACTTGCTTTATAAAATGGAAGGATGAATGTAGGCATGGTCAAGTGAAAACATCAAAGACACTACCTGGTGGCATAATATGTCCCCCTCAAAGGATTATCTGGATATCAGAAATCGACATGTCAAAGGCATAAGCTTTTGACTTAAAAAGGGCGGGGGGGGGGGCGGTGCCTGGTTCGCTCAGTCGGTTGAGCATCTGACTTTTGATTTTGGCTCAGGTCATGATCTCACAGTCCTGGTCCTGGATTGAGCCCCGTGTCAGGCTCCATGCCCAGCAGGGAGTCTGCTTGAGGTTTCTCTCCCTCCTCTCCCTCTGCCCCTCCCCCCACCTGTGCACGGTCTCAAATAATTTTTTTTTTTTAAAAAAGAGAATAAAAGATGAGGGACACATGACTGGCACCCCCACTCCATATCCCTCTACAAAGACCTAAGAAATACAAAATATGGGAAATTAATGACTGCCAGAAGTTCTAAAAAGGAGGAGCTGTTTGTCCCTAAAATGCTCATTCTCTTGGATTTTCAAAAAAATCCCTTTGTCCTCCTGCAATGTATGGAAATTTCTAAAACTTTTGCTTCCCCTCTCTTACATAATATTTTTGTGGTGCCAATTTCAGCTTTCCTAAAAAGCAAATTCTTGTAAGTCCTCTGAGACACAGCAAGCCCACAATTCAATTAATGAGTATGATTATGTAATTATTAAAATCATGCCTTGAATATATTTGGAATAACTTGTTGAGATGTTCATGATGTATTCAGAGAAAAAGAAGATTATAGAACAATCTCATGGCATTTGGAGGAACTAGCTGCGTATGCACCTGTAGGCACACACAAGTGACAATTATATGTGGTTTTTCACCTGGAGCTATCAATGCAGGTCACATTTCTTCTTTTCACATAACCTGATTTTTAAAATTTTTTTCAAAAATTGTGTATTTATTGTATTGGGGGAAAAAAATGAAGAAAAACCCAGCATCTTAAAGAGTTAAAGCTTCGTCTTTCGCTCTACTCTTCCCCGAGACTCCCGGAGGCAGGGAACTTTCCTGCTCACGCGCCAGCTATGCCAACCCAGGTCTCCCTCTTGAGCCCCAGTCCCCTCAGCCTCCCCTCCGTGGTTCCTGTGCTGTCACTCCTAGCCAGACAGGGCTCAGAGCTTAGGCTCCCTCCTGCTCCTGGATGGCACTGAAAACCTCTAGCAATTGCTAGAAGGCCTCTCTCAAGAGGCAGGTGGGGATTTCCCAGAATGGGTGGAGCATCTATTCAGGGAACAGCGAATCCAGGCGAATCCATTATCAAGAAATCGAACTAGGACTTTTGTCTTTCATGGGGGGTGGGTGGGTGGGTGGGTGTGTGTGTAGGATTAATTCAGTGTCACAGAAAATTGTTAACATTGGCTTTGTTTCTGGGTTACTGGAGCCTTAACAAAGGGAAAAAAATCTGTAAAGGCTCAGCTTAATCGTGTAAAGAAACACAAATAACAGGCACTTATGTGATCTGGTTACCATTCATTCGTAAAAGCTTTCCAGCACAATAACAATTATCCATAATGTTAAATATGTAGATGTTGCCAGATTAACTCTGCTGTAAATTTTAATTAATTGCAACACAAAACTGTTGGCATGTGCTCAGTCATCACAGTTGGCTGTCCCTGAAGCATTATCATTTGCTCCCAACTTTGAGAAACTTCAGAGAACATTGGCCATGACGGCAAGATGGGTCCAAATGCACTTCGTCGCTTTCTGTGTGATGATCACTACAGTACCAGTCTGGTAAATGTCCCCAAATCCTAAATAACAAAGTTGTATTAATACTTGAAAAGTTAAAATGTATTTCTTATTGTTTCTGACAAGTCTCCCAATTGCGTATTATTCATTTTGCACCAATATACCAACCAGATGGCTTATATTCATCTTATTTACACTATTTTTTCCAGCCAAACAGTATTAATCCAATAGTATAAACTGATCCATGTAAACTTCTTGCTGCCCAAGACCTACAGCAGCCTGTTCTCTTCTTTCTTGCCCCTGGTTGGGTCACCTTGTGGTCCTCCATCCATCTGTCCAGACTCTCCATCCTCAGTACTGTTTCATCCTTCTCCAGGGTCTTCCCTTTCCACTGAAACCTCAGTGGGTGGTCCTCAGAGTCCAGGCTTGGCACCCTCTCTTTTTCAGAACATTCCCTGTCTCGATGTGGCTGTGAAAAAGCCTATTTGCTGAAATAGAATCACCCACATGTAGGGATGTCCTGACCCAGCAGACAGAGGATTCTGGAACTTAAAAGGTCTATTGGTCCTTCTCCTATGCATTACTGCCTCCATTATTATGTAGCTCCATCAGTCAGTCGATGCATATTTACTGAAAGGCTGAGAGGTGCCTAGTATTCTGCTCAGACTCTAGAGAATACTAAAAAGCATAGGTCCTGCACTTGAGGAGCATATATCATAGGTTTAGTTGGAAAGGGGGGAATTGACATGGGGAGATTAACCTACAAGAAATGAATAGAAAAATCACACACACACACACACACACACACACACACACACACACACACCCTCGGCTGGGTCTACAGTGCATACAGTAAGGTGCAGTGCAGTCAGATGGAACCATGATGGGAGGGAAGCAGGTCGAAAGAAGATGGATCTGACCAGACTCTGAAAGATGGATGGATAGGACTCAGGTACGAGCCTGAGAGGAGTCTGATCACGTAAAAGGTGATGAAACCACTACAGAATGTCTGAGAGAGGCATGTTATATGACACGCTGAGAGCTCCGTCCTAGAAAGATTTCTCCCATAGTTCTTTACACCTATTCAAACTCTGCCTCTATCTAAGCCTGATGGAAATGGGGCTCACTTGGATGGCGGAGGTTGAAGCAGCTCGACTGGAGTTTTTACAAAACCCCAGAGAACACAGAACTTTGGCATTAAAAAGGACAAAATGACCAGGGCGCCTGGCTGATTCAGTGGGTAGAGCGTGGGACTCTTAATCTCAGGGTTGTGAGTTCAAGCCCCACGCTGGGTGTGGAGCACACTTAAAATTAAAAAAAAAAAAAGGACAAAATGGCCAACTAACTTAATCTTCCCATTTTACAGGTGAAAACAGAGATGTGCAAAGAACTTAAGAAGCATGCCCAAAGTACTGAGTCCTCAGTACTGCCGGGGTGCAGCAGTACTCTGCTGCATCCTTAATACTCCCAAAGCTAGTATGTGAATGAACCTCAGATTCGGAAGGGGACTCCACTTACAGGGAGATTCCTTATATGAACTGTCCTTGTATGAATACTTACATGAGTTTTCTTCATTGAAAAACCATCTCAAGAGTTCCCCAGCAAAAGATAACAGGGATTTCAGGGATACAACAGAAGAGGATTTTCAATGTAATCAGTATTGTTTTCAGTGAAGATAAATATACATAAAACTAAATCCAAGTGTTACTTCCTGACATGAAGGGTGGAGGATAGGAGAAACAATTTCAAATATATACCACCAAAGAAAATATAAGCAAAAAATATAGAGAGAGAGAGACAATATAGGAACCTTGGGGGACTAGATAAAACACCGATCAAGGTGATGATGTGGACACCGCACTGAGAAAAAGTACCAGGAAGTGGAATTTTTCTCCTCGTAACTGTTCCTCCAGAAGCCAGGGTACACCCTAAAATTGTTAGGAATTCCAGACACCCAAACAAGCAGCTCTTCTTGCAAACAAGGAGCCTCCTTCATCCGACTCTCTCTTACCTGTCTGCCTGTATCTCCCCCAAACCCCTAGTCCCACCTGACTCTATCCCTCCATCCATCCAGGTTTCTCACGGGGGTCTCCTTGTGCTCTGCTCTCATCTCCAAGACTTGGCCCCCCTCTTCCAAAATACCCACTCCCTCTACCCTGCCCATCTACAGCAGTCCAGCAGAAGTCCAACCTTCTCAGGAAGTCATCCCAGCCTGCCCACCACACCATCCTGCCTGGTGCATTGTTCCTTAGGCCATGCCTGCCCATCTTTCCTGCTCGGCATGTAAGCTCTTTCAAGGCAGGAAGAGTGGATAACACATTTTCCAAATATCCCCTTACTGTGGAGCTCAGCGGGAGTCTTCACTTCATAGCGGTGCCGCACATACATCTCCCCAAGGCATCACCTAACAGGTACTCCATGAACAAGCAGAAATGGAACTCGAACGGTCTTTCATTTGCTGGTGCTTGCAAATCCTGCACACAGTTTCCTACTAGACAAGAAACCGAACTAGGTCCTTTGTTAAACGTGCTTCCAATCTATTAAACTACATTTATCCCCTTGTGGATTTACGGAGAAGTAAGCAAATTCTGTCCTTTCTTCCCCCTGCAAGGAAAGCAACAATCGGATGGCTGAAGACTATATCTGTCGAGGACTGTGGTGACCCTCTTTTCCTAAATATGTATTTTGGATGGCAAGGGGCAAGCAGGAAGAATTAAGGAGAGCATTACAAATCGAAGGAAACGGGGCTGCCTGCTAATGCAGCGACGTACAGCGAGCGACTGTCCACTGGAGGGTCAACCAGCCAACACCGGGAAATGGAGCAGACGCAAAGGGGAATTTGCCCAGCCTATGAGTGAGGGCCTGGAAAGGGAGGGGCCTGATAAAGAAGGGCCTGGTCAAGAGGGAGAGAAGCATTATGTCAATATTTAGACTGCCCCAGAGAGACGGATGAGACCTGGAAGAGGGGGTAGATCTGTGGTCCAGAAAGAGTGAGCTAAGCCACTCGGGGTCTGGCCTCAAAGGAAGGGAGCTGGTTGGCCCACGCTAGTGCCTCAAGCCCCCCTAAACGAGGGCAAGTAAGAATTCCGTGGGGTTAGTCTGCACCTCCTAGCCTTCCCCCGACTGTAATACAGTGTCTTTTGGCCTCCTAACCAGCAAACTTCACTATCTTTGCAGAAGATCCTTGGCTGACGGGACTAAAGATAGTGCAATCTGGGGTTTCCCTGGAGCCATTTCTCCTTGCACGTATCTGGGGAGAGCACTGATAGCAGCCACTGTCTCTCGACACTGGTATTAACGCTCCAAATATTGTTCTGGCATCTTCGGTGGGGGCGTTAGTACCAAAGAGGACTCGGGGCAGCTCGAGGCAGCACGTGCCGGGGCATCCTCCGCCGGGCTGGCTGCAGTCTGCAGAGGGGCCAGGCCTGGGAGCAAGCCACAAAGCCTTTGGCAGCTCGGGCTGGCCACCCGGGGCAGAGTTCTGTAGGAATGAGCCCGTGATGAAACCACTATAAATCTCTGTTTAAAAATCCTTGTTAAGTTTTTTGTTTTGTTTTGTTTTGTTTAAATGTTGTTTAAACATCTTCGGTCCTGGAAGAGAGGCGAGCCCTGAGTCTCTCAGTTCTGAGGAACTTCTTGACTACAGCTGAGTGTGTCTGATGAAGTATGAGCATCTTGATAAAGAAAACATTAAACAGAAACTAAGTGTTTAATGTAAAAACCTGGCAGCTGCGTGTTCATTTTACTTAGTATCTACCTGTCGAGAGACAGAGGTTTTCCCTTTGTTTTGGTTGGAAAATTCCTCTCTTCTGATTGGAAAAACACTGTCAGTGAGGATCCTTTTTTTTTTTTTTCCAAGGTAGAGATATATTTCCCTAAATGTTATGTGTCCTACCCAAGCATCTCTGAGAAAAGGCACAGCCATCTCAGGAAACACGGCGCATAATTAAGGGACAATTAATATCTGCTCTGACTTACCATTTATCGGTCTGATGGGAAAACGCACCCACAGTTAAGGGAGAAAAACAGACCATATACAGGCAGCTTTAAGAATAAAATCAAAAGTGTGAAATCTTTTGATCCCAGCATGACCTTAAAGGTCCAAATAGAGTCAGAGCCAGGAACGGTGTCCAGGACGCAGCGGCTGAAGGAAGGAGAGGGGGAGGCTCGAGATTAATCTCGGTAAGAGAGGTCATACATTACTGAGGACAACGGTAGGGAAAACGCAGGGAAGAGTTACCGAATTGCGAGACTGGAAGTGTATGAGGTTTTCGGGGAACACTACGCAGACCTTCAGGTACAGAAATGCTTCCCAGATGTTTCGTGTCAAGGCAAACAGAAATGCCACCACTAACACCACAAGGGGCTGGGGGAAATGGAATTCATGCAGACAAAGGCAATCAGGAGCTGCAGCTCCAAGAGCTAAGGAGATGTCCTGACAGGTCCCCGTCCCCTCTCTCTGGACCCCAGTATGCCACGTGACACTGTCTGGGAGGCTCTAAAATACGCAGAATTCGCTTCTAACTTTTGTAGTGGTTCCTTTTTAAGGAAATGAGTTACAGTATCTAGATGCCTGAGGCTGCATCACCACACATGGGGGGATTCTCCTAACTGCAGGCAAAATCTCTCAGGGGAAATAAATTACCGTGAAACCAAATCTAAAAACGTATTCGGCCCCAGAATTATGGTAGGAATGTCCCCACCACCACCTCAACCATCCAATTCGTTGAACATAACATTTCTACCAAGCAGAACCTGAGGCTGCTCCTGCTTGTGGCTCTCTATTTCAGTCTGAGTTTTTGGGTTGGGGGCTCAGGCCATCACTGGTTTGTGCCCAAAGAAGTATCAGTTTTGGTTTTTTTTTTTTTTTTAAGATTATTTATTTATTTGACAGAGAGAGAGAGACACAGCGAGAGAGGGAACACAAGCAGGGGGAGTGGGAGAGGGAGAAGCAGGCTCCCCGCGGAGCAGGGAGCCCGATGCCTGAAGTGGGGCTCGATCCCAGGACTCTGGGATCATGACCTGAGCTGAAGGCAGACACTTAACGACTGAGCCACCCAGGCGCCCCAAGAAGTATCAGTTTTGACAGAGATGTTCACCAAGCATCAGCCTCCTCTTCCTCTGGCATCTAGCCTGGCCCCATTTCCCAGAAGCTGTCTTGCGGTTAATGTGGCCCCCTGGCTGGGTTCTCACTGATGCAAAATGAGGGCTGATCATATGACCACATCTGGGACCAAAAAAAAAAAAAAAAAAAAAATACTAAGAACAAGATGTGCCTCCTCTCTGCTCTCTTCCTCTGTGGCGTGGGCTACACTGAGATGCCAAGATGGAATGATCCTGGCACCTCAAATCACTACGTGGAGGGGAGCCGCCCACCAACGAGGAACCACCACCTGGAACAGTCTCATGAGTGATGGATAAACGTCGACGGTCTTTGAACCACTGGACCATCTGCAGTCTATTGGTTACAGGGGCCGGCAAGTCCCTAACTAATGCAACACCCCTCAGGCATGGGTCTACAAAGCCCTGCTGAGGCCCTTCCAGTTAATTCACTGCTCCCTGGGCCTCTCACGTTACAGCATTTCGTCCATCCCACAGGGTGTCCTAGACCCAAGAGCCTAGTGATCAGACCGACCACAAAGGATGACTACCATATCACCCCTCGGTTACCTGGGCCAGAACAGAACTCCCAGTCTCCTGGCTCCACCGACTGACAGCTTTATCCCAGGCCCATTCAAATGCGTGGAATCTCCCATCTGCTTTATTGGCTGACACCATAAAACGTCCTGACCTCAAATGAATTTTATGTATTTCTACAAACATAACATTTCTTGCCATTGTTTAATTTGAGATGTCCTGGGGATTTATTAATAGTTTCATAAAGATATTTTCTGTTTTATCTGACTGAAGTATTTGCCGAGGATAAAAAATATTCTTTTTTCCATGCATTTTTTATTCTCTATTTGCTCTTGGCATGCATGAAGCATTAACCCCACACTTGACTCAAAGCCCAGGTAGAACTCATTCCCAGGAACACAAAGCAAGCAGGTCAGACCCCAGAAGAAAGGAAATGAACATAAAAAGATGATTGTTTTTCATAGGATCACGGTGAAAATGAAAATCATTTAGAAGCAAGCTGAAAAAAGATATCAGAATTGTCTAAGTCATCCCTACTCAAAGTGGTCCTGTGTCACATGGGAGCACTTTAGAAACGCAGACTCTCAGGCCTCACCACAGACCTCCTGAATCAGAATCTGCCTTTTAACAAGATCCCCATGTGATCTGTGTGTACACTCATGTCAGAAGAACTGGCCCAAGCATCACAAAGATCTGGTGGTATAATTCTGCCCTTCAAATCATTTCCTGTCAGGCGTCTTTAATCTGAATAGGAAAAAAAAAAATCAAGGCCAACTCTCTACATAGCTTGACTGATTCCACAGAGGCTTAACACTTTTCTGGATGCATACAACTAATGAACCTCCCCGTAAGTAACTTAGATTCTGCATCTGCATGTGAAAATTATGTCCACTTAAAAATGCAAAATGGCTGAATGCTGGAGGAAATCACTGATTTCCCATCTCTCTGGTTATCCATACGAACTTGAGGGAAATGTGGATCAGAGCTGGGGGAGGGAGGACAGGAACTAATCTTTGGGGGCAGAAGAAAGGAGGGAAGAGAACATTGTAAGCATCGCGATATATGCCTTTCCAGTATTTTCTTAAGATTTTATTTATTTGAGAGAGAGGGAGCATGCACAAGTAGTGGGAAGGGAGAGGGACAAGCAGACTCTGTGCTGAGCATGGAGCCTGATGCAGGACTCGATCTCACAACCCTGAGATCATGACCTGAGCCGAAACCAAGAGTCTGAGGCTCAAGTGACTGTGCCACCCAGGAGCCCCTCTTTCTAGTATTTTTTATATGTATCCTTAAATGGCATAAGGTGTACTTAATAAAAAAGTAACTTTCCCCACATTAATAAATATATTACCCAAAGAATATGAAAACACTAATTCAAAAAGATACATACACTCCTGTGTTTACTGCAGCATTATCCACAATAGCCACATTATGGAAGCAGCTCGAGTGTCCATGGATAGATGAATGGATAAAGAAGATGTGGTGTGTATACAATGGAATATTACTCAGCCATAAAAAAGAATGAAATCTTGCCATTTGCAACAACATGGATGGAGCTAGAGTGTATTATGCTCAGTGAAATAAGTCAAAGACAAAGACCACATGATTTCACTCGTATGTGTAATTTAAGAAACAAAACAAACGAACAAATTAAAAAAGAGACAAGCCAAAAAACAGACCATTAACTATAGAGAACAAACAGATGGTTACCAGAGGGAAGGTGGGTGGGGGGATGAAGGTGAAGGGGATGAAGAGCACACTTATCATGATGTGCACTGAGTAACGTATGGAAGTATTGAATCACTATACTACACATCTGAAACTAATATAACACTGTATGTTAACTATACTGGAATTAAAATAAAATAGATACAGGGCTACCAGTTAAGCATCTGCCTTTGGCTCAGGTCATGATCCCAGGGTTCTGGGGTAGAGCCCTGCGTCCAGGTCCCTGCTCAGTGGAGAGTCTCCTTGCCCTTGTCCTTCTCCTTCGGCCCCTCCCCGCATTTGTGCATGCTCTCTCTCTCAAAAAAATAAAGTCTTAAAAAAATAATAGATACATACACACACACACATAAACACACACACACACACACATTTTTAATGATTGTATACTATTCCATCCCATGGAGATATATATTTTTTTTTCTATGATTTCTTAATCCACATCCTAATGCTTGAGTTAATTGGTAGTTTTTCACTGTTCTATAAAATGCTCCATGGATCATCCATACAGATAAACTTCAGTCCACATCTTGGATTTCTCCTTTGAGATTAATCCTTAGAATTCTTTATACTGAAACTTTAAGATCATATGAAATTTACCTTGTTTTGAGATATGAAATAGTAATCATATTATTTTTTAATAACTGCTCCATCACCATAGATAACCTGTAAAGTTTTATGACATAATCACATACTAAGCTCCTAATCCTCTCCAACTGACCTGCTGCCATTTCCACTCACTTGTACTTATGTAGATCTGCAACATATTTTCATTTGATAGTGCAGTTTTGTTCATTTATTTTGAAATATTTTAGCTATTTTGTCAACCCCTAAAAAAATTTGAGACTTCCAAAAATTGCATTAAACATACCAATTAATTTAAGGTAGACCAGTGGTATCATACCTTCCCTTCCAGAAATGTGATCTCTCCCAGCGGAGTGAAATTTTTCATGTCACTTAATAATGTGTGGTTGTATTTTTTGTATATCCTGGACATTGCTTCCTTAAATTTAATTCTAGAATATTTTTTGTTTGCTATTAAGAATGAAATTACTTAAGGTTTATTGCTGACCTACACAAAAGCTACTCATTTTTTGTGCAGTTATTTTGTAACTGGCCACCCTACTGGACCCTTTTCACAAATCTAACTATTTTCCATTATCTGCTTGGGTTTCCTGTAAATTGCCTACAAAGCAATGACAATTCTGATTCCTCCTTTCTAACATTTAAGCCTCTTTTCTTTCTTTCTTCCTTTCTTTTGTTTTTTTTCATTCTTATTTTGTCTTTTACATTTTCACTCTACTTACTTGATTTGGGCTTAAAAAATAGGATTTACAAATGGGATAGGATATTGGTTAATGACGTGCTTGTTTTTCAAGTTTTACCATTAGGATTTTGGTATTATTGGGAAGATGTCCATTTCTTAAGCTTTGGAATCACTGCATTCATGTGGAAATTTTATTCAATGATACTTGAAAGAATTTGTCCAAATGACATTTTGGACCAGACCTCTGATCCCATGTAAAGTGTCATTAACAGCCTTAGTCCAGTTATCTCCCACCCCAACTTGAGTTGATAGAGGTAGATTCTAATTTTCGAATCTGGACAATCTAGATTTTTAAAAATGTTTTTATTGTAAGCATAATATATTTCAGTTTCCTCCATCTGTAGCTTATTCCCCTTTATCATAATATTATAATATGAATGTGGTCTTTTCTCTAACATGCTGCTTCTCTAGCTCTAACTTTTGTTTTTTTCTTAACTGACCATACATTTCTTACATTGATCAGAGTACTATCTTTCCTGTTTAAAATGGATTCTGGTCACCAATTCCTGTGTGTGTATGTGTGTGTGTGTTCCAGTGTGTGTGTGTGTATACCCAAGCGCATGAGTGCATGTTTGGGGGTTCTCCACATCAACAAGCAATTCTCTGACACCAGCTGGGCGTCCTACAATTCAACTCAATTCTGACACCGTCTACCCAGAGATAGTCAGACCCCACAGGTTAAGGGCTCAGTCCCACAACACTGTCCCAGCCCCCTCCCCCACTTCAGATGCCAATCACAATTCCGGGCTATCAGCTGTGCTTGTAATCAACTGGCTATAAATTGGAGGTTCCAAAATAATGCAATATATGTTAAGAAAAAAAAAAAAAGAGAAGATAGCAGGAGGGGAAGAATGAAGGCGGGGGTAGTCGGACGGGGAGACGAACCATGAGAGACGGTGGACTCTGAGAAACAAACTGAGGGTTCTAGAGGGGAGGGGGTGGGAGGATGGGTTAGCCTGGTGATGGGTATTGAGGAGGGCACGTTCTGCATGGAGCACTGGGTGTTATGCACAAACAATGAATCATGGAACACTACATCTAAAACTAATGATGTAATGTATGGTGATTAACATAACAATAAAAAAGTTTTTAAAAAAACTGGCGGTTCCAGTGACTTCCAACACCCCTCCTTGGGCTTGACGAATTTTCAAGAATGGCTCACAGAACTCTGAGAAATATTTTACTTACTAGATTACCCATTCGGTATAAAAGGATACAACTCAGGAACAGCCGGATGGAAGAGAAGGGGGTGGTCAGGTGTGGGGAAAGGGTGCCGATCTTCCATGCTCTCTGCATCCACCACTGTTTCCAAACCTCCACAGATGCACCAACCCAGCAGCTCTCGGAACCCCTCTCTTAGGTTTTTATAGAGTCTTCATTACATAGAAATGATTGGTTAGATCACTGGCCATTAGCAATCAATTCAACCTCCGGCCCCTCTCCCCCTCCCTGAAGGTCAGGATTGGGGGTTCTGGGGGGTGGGAGTGGAGGATGGGTCGGAAAATCCAACGCTTTAATCACGTGGTTGGTTCCTCTGGCAACCAGCCCCCTATGAACATAACTAAAGGCACCTTTATAGCTCTCATCAATTAGGAAATTCCAATTGTTTTAGGAGCTCTGTGCCTGAAATGCGGACAAGACCAAATATATATATTTTTTATTATAAATCACAGTATCACACTATTCATAGTTTTTAAATGGAATAAATGGAATGGTTAGTATTTTTCTTAAATTCATATACGTATGTGCCTGCACATTTATTTATATCACATATATTAATTTCACATTATTTACATCACATACACCACATCTCTTACATTTTTATAAAACGAGGATGTCCTATTAGAGAAGCTCAGACATTAAGAGAAGGCAAGAAATCCTGAGGTGGTTAGAAGTTAAAGGAGAGGGGGGGCAGGAGAAGGGCTGAGTTTGTTTGTTGCTGTTTTAATCAGACAAGGGGTGACCGAAGCCTGTCTTTACGTTGTGGTCAAGGAGTCTGGGCAGGGGATGGTGGGAGATACAGGTGAGAAATGAGGGTCTCAGTGGTGAACTGAGGCAAGTCATACTCCTCTGAGTTTATCTGTAAAACACAGGCCCTGACAGCATTGTTGTGAGGAGAAAATGGCATATTTGATGAGCACTCGCACTGTGAATGATAAAGTATGACGTAATCACTAACTGTGGGCCTCACTTGGGCTGGGTGACACCCCCATGACGGATCAAACTAAGAATCCAACTATAGAAATCCCTGCACACCGGGGACCTGCCTACATACAGTTCTGCTGTAGCTCACTTGTCCCAAATTGCAATTCTCTGTTATTCCCAAATAAACCCATTTTTGCCACTAAAATTAAAAATTAATTAATGCATCAAAACATTACTGGATCAAACACATACTTTGCAGAGTCCGAGTTTTGCCTAGTCTCCCAACGCATAGTTCTCATGACCTGAGCTGTTGAGTAGAGCACAAAATAAAGGTACTGGTGGGAAATTCTGGCAGTCCTTATCCCAATCTTATCTGCTTGGAAGGGTGCCCTTACTCAGGGACCCAACTTACCCAGACTTTGGGACAAGAATTTACCCATTGCAAGCATGGAAACATAGTAACCATCTTATCCTGCTTTCATTAAAGTCTCAAGTAACTGCCCACACCCAAAGAAACCACTGTATACAATGTAGCTTCCCCTGAAATCCCCATACAAAGAAAGCAGATGCCAACCATACCAATTTGAGGCTTTCTGGTCCCTATTACAGTAATCACCTGCTATGACTCACTGTTCTAAGTACCAGGAAGAGAGTAACAGAGCCACCAAGCTACATTACCCAAGGGCACCAGTTATAACACAGTCTAGGTAAAAATGGTGCCCCTTGGAACACAACAATGGCAGGAGCTGCTGACAAAAATCAGTGTTTCATCTTCTTCCCTGCCCCATAGCTTGGATACATTTCCAAGCTGCCTTTGAAATTAAGTGTGAATTCTAAGTAATGCAATGAGGGTGCAACTGACATGCTCACGTTCAGGTTTTGCTCATACAAACATCCCACACATGCTTCTTCATCTTTTCTCCCTTTCCTCCTGGCTGAATGATGACAAGTTTCACAATGACCTTGAAAACCATGTCTTAAATTAGAAGGATCATTGTTGTCCCGAGTCTCTGGATGACTCCACAGACCACTGTTTCCACTGACTTCTTTGCCTGCCCCTCACTTGTTACGTGAGCAAAAAATTATCTTTTCTGTTTGAGCCATTAGACCTTGTTTTGGTGTAGTCTCTGCAGACAGAATGGCATCTTGAGCAATCAAGTTGAGACCGAAACACCAAGAAGGAGCCAACTGTGCAAAGACTTCTGGGCAGGAGGGGAAGGGGGGAGGTGTGTCAGGCAGAAGTAACTGCAAGTAGTAAAGTGAGGATGATCTTGGTGTACCGTCTCTGGCTGAAATCCACAGGTGTCATTCTAGTTTTATCTACTGAAAAAGTTGTATGTGAATCAGACCCTAGCAAAGATCATTTAGTGTACTGACAAAATTAGGATCCTGAGGCCAGATTCTAGACTACAGTGTGTTACTCACTTAGATAAATTTAACTTTATAAGGCCATTTGCTGGACTGCCAACATCTCACTATGTCCTGTATCTGATCTTCTGTTGCAATGTTATTGCACCCAAACTGCTAGGATCAGAAACACAGGCATGCTCCATGCTGCGCTGATGCCTACGAATTCCTCTGGGTCTTTTTGTTTTTTAAGATTTTTTATTTTTCATTTGAGAGAGAGAGAGAGAGAGCACAAGCAGGGGGAACAGTAGAGGCAGAGGGAGAAGCAGGCTCCCCACTGAGCAGGGAGCCCAACATGGGGCTTGATCAGGACCCCGGGATCAGGACCTGACCCAAGGCAGCCGCTCAACCAACCGAGCCACCCAGGCACCCCTCCCTCCTCTGGGTCTCCAGAGCACGCCCTAGATGGCACTTGCTGAGTCACATCCCTTTTTGTTTTCCTCATCCAGATTTTGCTGATTCACTACGCTCTTATCCAGGGCACGGCAAGCCCGTGATTGGTCTTAATATTTTACATGGTCCAACGATCTCAGAGCCAAGGGTGTTAATCCAGAATGCAAGGCAACATGAGAGGAGCAATGCACTGATACAAATTTTTCCATGTGGCTGTGATCGGCCTTTTCTATTGCACCAGGGTGCCCATGGCATTCACAGAGGCCCAGGCAAAGCCAAGATTTTTGCATATAATCTCCGTGGAGATCTCGGCAGGCTTTCATTTGAAGGAATTCAGAGAGAATTTTCCCAGTTTTCTAGTCTATCTCCCTAGTCCCTGCCTCTCTGCAAAGATAAATCTGATGGAAAGCACACCCAGACCACAGGGCTGAACTCACAGGAATGACAGCGCCGAGCCAACCACACTTAGGGCCTCAGGCAGGCTGTTTAGTCCAGCGCTCTCCAGAGGCCAGGGTAGTGGGCAGACAGCCAAGTCCAGAGGGTGGCCTCAGCCACAGTGAGGAGCTTCCTATCACACTTTCTCCTCTTTTAAGTTTTTACTGGGAAATATTGGCAGGCATGTACCGACCACTAGCCTTATGGTCTCTTAGGGTCCTGCCATCCTACAAAGCTAAATTCAAATGTCGTTTCCTCCATAAAGGTTTCTTGCATTCTACCGGTGTGAATGAGCCTCTTCCTCCCCTATCATGCTCTGCCTATTATTTAGCTTTATGGCATTTAACATTTTTACATACGTCATCAGTGCTTGTTTTCTTCCACTGGACTGGCAGGTTCTCAAGGATGGGAACTGTTTCTGTGGCTCTTGGGCCTAAGAGAATGGGCATTCAAAAAAAAAAAGTTCAATTAGGGTCTCCTGGGTGGCTCAGTCAGTTAAGTGTCTGCCTTCAGCTCAGGTCATGATCCCAGAGTCCTGGAATGGAGCCCCCCTTGTCGGACACCTTGCTCAGCGGCGGGTCCATTTCTCCCTCTCCCTCTGCCCCTCCCTTACTTGTGTTTACCCCCCCCCCCAATAAATAAATCTTTTTTTTTTTTAAGTTCAATTAAAGTATTTAAAAATTTGACCCTAGAGAACTATTTAATCCATTAAAGGTAGCATTTCTTCTTTTTTTAAAATATTTTATTTGACAGAGAGAGACACAGCAAGAAAGGAAACACAAGCAGGGAGAGTAGGAGGGGGAGAAGCAGGCTTCCCGCCGAGCAGGGAGCCTGATGCAGGGCTCGATTCCAGGACCCCGGGATCATGACCTGAGCCGAAGGCAGATGCTTAACGACTGAGCCACCCAGGTGCCCCAAAGGTAGCATTTCTTAACCAATTTAAACACCAATACAAAATCACTTCCTAATTACCAGGCAAAACCTCTTATAATTTGGATATTTTTGTTCTAAATGGTTTGCTTTTGCATACAGTGCTGCAAAGAACAACCATGTAGTTTTAGCTTTGTGAACAACAACCTTAATGATTTCTACAAGTGAAATATCTGGATCAAAGGGTATTCAAAATACCCAGGCTTTAAATTTATATTGCCAAATTGCCCCCAGGAAAGCTCTAGTAACATACAATACCAGTAAGAATTATTAAGAATATATGTTTTTTGGCAATGACACTGAGAATTATTTGGTCAAGACTTTGTCCATTTCATATGCAAGAATACAGCATATTTTGGTTTTATTTGCACGTCTTGATTAAAAATGAAGTTAAATTTTTTTCTTGTGTGATGGTGGTACTATGCCAGTTTTTTTGTGAACTGCCTGTGTCCTTTGCCTGTTATCTCCACTGGCATATGATGGGGAGAAAGGCTGTCTGAGGACTTCAGATTACTATGAGAATAAAGACTGTTAATTTATCATGATATCGTGCTTTTGTTGTATCCTAAAATGTCCAGCTGTAAAGAAGGGAGATCTATCAGTTACAATTCTTCCGGTGGCAAAAGCCAGAAATGTAATTCAAACTAGTCAAAACAAAAAGAAAAAAAAAAAAACACAATAAGGTACTGGTCTCTGTGATACAATGATTTAAAAGAAATCTATACCTGCTCATTCACTTGACAAAAATGTATTTCTCAGATATATTTGGTCTTATCCTTAGTTCCTGAAAACATTTCAAAGCCATAAAGGTGAAGTGGGTGTCTTGTTATTAATCAGGTGTTTGGACCCCACCTAAGCATGGGAGCTGGTTGCTGGGAAGATCAGCCATGTGGGTTAAGGGTTGGAACTTTCAGTCCCACCCTCAACCTCTGATTAAATCACTCAATGGCCAATGACTTAGTCATGACTGTGTAATAGACTCCATAAAAACCAAAGAGGACAGCTTTTTGATCCTTCTGTTGGAGCACTTCCACACGTGGGGAACTAGAACACTCCAGTGCTACCAAATCAGGTCCCAAGCTCCACGAGGACAGAAACTCCTTTGTTCTGGACCTCGCCCTATGTGTCTCTCCATCTGGCTGTTGATTCATATCGTTGTTTTGTTTTGTTTTTTTAAAGATTTTATTTATTTATTTGAGAGAGAGAGAATGAGAGACAGAGAGCATGAGAGGGAGGAGGGTCAGAGGGAGAAGCAGACTCCCTGCCGAGCAGGGAGCCCGATGCGGGACTCGATCCCGGGACTCCGGGATCATGACCTGAGCCGAAGGCAGTCGCCCAACCAACTGAGCCACCCAGGCGCCCCGATTCATATCGTTTAATAAACTGGTAAATGTAAGTAATTGTCTGCCTGAGATCTGTGAGCCACTCTAGCAAACTAATCGAACGTAAGGAGGAGATCATTGGAAACTCCATTATTCAGCCAGAAGCACAGGTAACGACCTGGAGCTTATGAATGGCATGGGTGGGGGGCAGTCTTGTAGGACTGAACCCTGAACTGTAGAATCTGATGCTGTCTCCAGGTAGGTAGTATTAGAACTGAGTTGAATGGAACTGAATTCTTGAACATCCTGCTGGTATCTGAGAAGAACTTGACATTGGGGGAGGGGATGAAGAGCCCCTTCCATACTGGAATTGGGTCTAGAACACTAAGAATCTTATAATAGAAATGCCAGGAACTCTCCTAGCTTCGGGTGTGGGTTGATCAAGGGTCTCAAACAATGCTGTAAGACCCAGTATTTCTCTCCCCCTTGGCTCTGCCTTCTGCAGATCCCACATGAGGAGAGTCTTGATGGCTTCCATTCCAAGAGCCTGTGTCTCTCTCCCAACAAGCCCAGCACCATTCTCATTGCATCTCCTTGTCTCTGGTTGGTTGTTACTCATCCCTAGACTAACCATGTGGCCAGGGGACTGACATTCTGTGTTGTTATGTTTGAATGTGTAATGTCCACCACTAGGGCCGAGATGGAGTCGACTCCACTGCAACAGCACAAGGGTCTGAGAGTTGTCCAAACAAAAGTACCCTGAATGAGTGCTGGGCCATCAAAAACCCAGCAAATGTCCATCACAGAGGCTGCTACAAGTAAGCTGTAGAGGCTCAAGTTCAGGGATTAGTAAAGAAGAAATAAAATAATAGTAACAAGGGAAGGAGATTCCGTGCACCCAGAGGAAGAGCACTGTACATCGGCTTCCCATGGAAAGAAAGCACGTCAATCCAGAGAAGGTGTGTCAGACTTAGAGGACCAGGTAAGACTAGGGGAGGAGGGTGAAAATTACCACAAGAAGAAAGAGCAGGCTCCGTGGGCTTCAACAGGGCAGGGGAAGAGGAAGAGGCTGTGGTGATCAGAAAAGACATGTTGAGTACTTACATTTTTATCAATGAAGTGCTTTGAGTAATGGTACAATTGAAAGTGTGGCTTCCAGAGAGGACACAGAAAGTGGGAAATGAAGAAACTGAGGAATGGTTAGCCCAGAGACCTGGAACGATGACCAATGTGTTCTTAGAAGTTACCAAGAAAAATAGCACTGAAAAAGGCGAAGCCAGGGGATGAACTCACTGAGGAAAGTGATTCTGACTTCAGAGGATCACCACCAGCAAGGAGAGTAAAGGAGTCCTCTGAATAGATGAGGGGCTTCCAAAGAGGCTAGAACTTTGAGGAGCTTTGGTTTAGCATTGTTTTTAAAATGTCAGGAGCAAAATTTAAGAAGACAGTTTTCTTCTGACCCAGGAAGAGAACAAATGGAACAGAACGGAATGGAATAAGTAACTGTAATTCACAGGGGAAAAAAAAAATGAAGAAAGGCAGAAACTGTAAATAAAGTCAATATAACAAACTCTATAAATACATTCTTGCTCTCCTTTTTTCTTCTTTAAAATACATAAAATCTTATACAGTGACAATCATAACGATGTACTATTGGGTTGGTAACATAGATATGATAGGTAGGATGATAACACTAAAAAGGGAGAGGAGAAAATAGAGCTATTTAGAAATAAAGTTTCTCTATCTCATTGAACTTTAGTGTAAATCTGAAGTCAATTCTGATGATAAGTATATTGTGAGCCCCAGAGCAACCATTAAGAAAATAACTCACAATAGTTAAAAAAGCATGAAAAGAAAAAATAAATTAAAATTAAAAAGCATGAAAGGAATTAAGAAAACAGGAACTCTAAGAGAGCCATACTAATATCAAACAAAACAGAGTTTAAAACAAACACCAGGGGCGCCTGGGTGGCTCAGTTGGTTAAGCGACTGCCTTCGGCTCAGGTCATGATCCTGGGGTCCCTGGATCGAGTCCCGCATCGGGCTCCCTGCTCGGCGGAGAGTCTGCTTCTCCCTCTGACCCTGCCCCCTCTCGTGCTCTCTGTCTCCCATTCTCTCTCTCTCAAATAAATAAATAAAATCTTAAAAAAAATAAAAGAAACACCAAAAATGTTACCAGAGATAAGAGAGACTATTTTATAATGATGAAAGGGTTAATCCATCAATAGGACACAATGGGGAGCATATATGTACCTCACAACTGAACCTCCAAAAATACTAGAAGCAAAAACTGACAGAATTGTGGGGATAAATACGTAATTCAACAAAAATAGCTGGAGACTTCAATATCTGCCTTTTAACAAGATGGAACAACTAGACAAAAGATCAATGGAGACGCTGACAAACTGAACACTATAAAACATCTAGACCTAACAGAGACCTCGAGATGACTCCACTCACCAGTCGTAATTATGTAATATTCTCAAGAGCACGTGGAACATTCTCCAGACCATACACGATAACCCATAAACAAACCTCGATACATTTAACAGGATTAACATCAATCAAGCATGTTCTCTGACCATGATGGAATTAAATCAGAAGTGAAATGGAACTCCATTCAATTCAGGGTTTCTATAAGAGAGGACTGGACGGGGAGTGGTATACGTCACAAAGAAAAAGCAATTCAGTTAAGGCTGGAGGAGGGAAGCAACTGGGTGGGAGAGATGCAGCACAGACCGCAGGGTCTCCCAAGCTGTGATCCATGGGTGGGCTTCAGGAGTATTAACCTGCTAACACTGCATACGGACCTACAGAGGATCCACAATTTTATGAGATTTATCCGAGGGACCCATTACCCAAAAAAGGTTAAAAATCTCCAATGTGCTTCCACAGGCCATGAATAAAAGCAGAGAAGAGAAGGGCCCCTGGAGAGGAAGGGGGATGGAATACGAAGCTGGATAAGGAATCAGAGTCAGGGTGGGGAGCAGAAAGAGTGTGCGCTGAATGGTGGGGTGTAAATCACAGGACTGGAGGCAGTGCGAGAGGGAGGTTGCGGCACAGGCAGATTTCGGAGTGAAAGAAAGCCTGACACCAGTAAATTGCATGACCACTGAACAAAGATAGGAGTCTTTGCTGGATGCTTTGGAAAACACTGCTGTCTAAAGGGTCCAGTGCCCATCACTCAGTATCGTCAGGGGGTCATCGGTCCCCAGTCAAGAGAGAGGCACCGCCCACAGCCCCACTATTATCTAAAATGTCCTTTTTTATCTTAACATATAGAAGGTGAAGAAAGGTTTAGAATATTTATAAAATGTCAGTAGTAATATCTGGAGCACAGAAATGAGGACATGGAAATTATTTCCAGCCCTTTCATCTTTGAGCCAAATTTATTTTTTAAACATTCAAATATATAAAACTTGGAAGTCAGTTAACGTCTTGGAGTCATGAAATCTGTAGGACTGTGCAGGCCCTCCATGTAAACACGTGTCCAACAAATCACACAGCCCAATTTTCCAACCCTTCGATCCAAGAAAAGGCTTAGAGCAGCTTGCGACAAGTGGTTCTCTGAAGGGTGCTGGGCTTTGGGGAGAGAGGCATCGCCAAAGTATCTCCCAAAACTGTGCCATGCACATCACATTTTAATGTGATGCATGATGTTTTAGATCTAGAGAAGTGCTTCATTTTATATACCGACCTTTGGCCATATAGTTTCTACCTTTGCAAAGAGGCAGGGCCAGCTACATAATTTGCAAGACCCACCACAAAATGAAAATGAGGCACTAAGAATTTCAAGATGATGGCAGCAGAGCATTAAATCAAGTGTGGAGTCTATATGACTGCCCGGATCACATGCCTACCAAAGCTGGCCCTGCGTAGAGGACAGGAAGGCAATTCCACAACCTGGAGATTAGATTCTCTTATATTTTTACTTAATCTTTTGTGATTTCATTTTACATTAATACTTTCATCAGCCTGGAGTTTGGTATGTGGTCTGAGGTACAGATGATAGTTGACCCTTGAACGATGTGGGGTTGGGGGCACCAATCCCCCCACATGATCGAAAATCCATGTATAACTTTGGACTCTCCAAAAACTTAACTACTACTAGCTTACTGTTGACTGGAAGCCTTACCGACAACATAAAGTCAGTCAATGAACACATGTTCTGTATGTTATACATATTATATACTGCATTCTTACAATAAAATAAGCTAGAGAAAATGTTAAGAAAATCATAAGAGAAAATACTTACAGTACTGTATTTAAAAAAAAAAAAAAATCCACGTGTAAGTGGACCCACACAGTTCAAACCTGTGTCGTTCAAGGGTCAACTGTCCTCTGTAGTTCCTGGAGAGACAAACGTCCTGCTGTCTCTTCCTACAGATGGAAAATGCCACCATTACTGTATTCGAAATTCTGGTCTCGCTATTCTTTTCCTCTGGTCTGTCCATTCTTGTACGTGTTCCACACTAGGTTGACTGTATTCCTACAAATTATTTTAAAGTTTGGCAATGTATGTATGTGCCCTGTCATTCACTGGTTCCTGGATTATCTGGTCTTTCATTGTCCCTGCCAAACTTTAAAATCACTTGTCAGGTTAAAAAAAAAAAGAAGAAAATCCTTCCTGTTTTAACAGGAATTGCATTAACTTTACCAGTTAACCTCAGAATCATCATCTTTACAATCCCCTCAGGTTCATGTACTTTCAAAGAACAGCAACTCTTTCAAACTGCCTCCAGCGATGGCTTATTAGTATAAGTATAAAAATAGAAATAAAGAGATAAAGAATTTCTCAGGAACCCAGACAACTCATTAAGGTCAGACGTCTCAGACAGTGAAAGGCGATCTGAGCATTGGAAGAGGCTTCTAGACCCAGAGAGATTTAGGAACTGGTTATCCATCTTATGTGTCCTGCCATCGAGGTGGCTCCCTTCCTATGGAATTCGGCTCCTACCACCCCTGGTGCCATACGCCAACTGCCTCATCATGTGCTCTCAATTCACTTTGGTTTCCACTCACTCGTGGCTTCAGATTCCCCATAATCTCTACTTCTGCTCACTCATGGCTGCTCATTGGCCTTCGCTACCCTGTGGCTCAGAATTGAATGACATAGTTTCATACCAATACTTTTTTTAAGGGCAACCTTCTATTTATGGCCAAGTGATACCGGTCTTCCATTACCGCAGGGAATTTCGGCTTCCTTGGAAATCAACACATTTGAGTTGAAAAAGTGATGGATCTTGTGAGAAGACATTTTTTTTTCTTTTAGAAATCTCACAAGGTAGATATTCTTATTATCTTTCTTAAGCCGAGAAAACAAGCAAGGATGGTGCAGTAACCACAAGAGCCGGCCATTTGCTCGCAGGTCTGTCCGGCCTCACGGCTGTAACACTCCCCACGCACTCCACCACTCTAGAGAAATCTAGGGTACTGCTCCAGATGCTGTGGTCTGCGACACTGTGATGATGAGCGGGCCGCGTAATACTGCTGAGTGTCGTGATGATGTGTACATGGTAAAGCCACCACCAGCTCCGTGCCTGGTGCTCCGTCCTCCCTCCCTTCGTGCTGCTCTGTAGGACCCCCAGTGTCCGAGCAGGGTGGAGAAGGGCGCAGAAGGGGTCAGGCTCGATTCTGCAGTTCTGACTGTTCTGCGGGGAGACGGCCATCACTAACTGCACCCTACTCTCTGACTTCTTCTCTAGATGTTCCACTTATCCTGCTGAAGGCACCAGCAAGCCAAAGCAGCAGTGTCACAATAGTAAAAAAAAAAAAAAAAAAAAGACACAAAGTACAGAAATAAATGACGGAAGTCTGGAAATCACTGGCTGGTCTAGGAGAAATCCATGGAACGAAAATTAAGGAGTGTTTAGACCCTTCCCTGACATTAGCAGCAACAAGCCACGCAACTCCACACAAGTCCTGTAAGCTTTTCTGTGGCCTTTTTTCCCTCCTCATCTGTCAAACTTCGGCTGATTATGCTGCCTGTTCTACCTCCTGATGAGGAGGAGGTGATCAGAGGGAAATGACTGACAGCACTTTGGAAAGCCCAGCAGACGAGTGAGGACAGGAGGGATGGGATGGGGCGTGTTGGCAGCAACAAGAGAACCATCCTCCTCCTGCTCCACATCAAAGGGGCTCATAGGACGCATCCTGCAGCTGGTCGGTTGGATTTCTGCCCTCGAGATACAGGAAAACTGTCCTCAGCAGAACAGTGCAGAACCATATGACACAGAATAATACAAAGTAATTAATGTAATTCTCCCCAGGAAATGAATGTGGGAGAAAGTCAAGGTGAAAACGTACCAGTCGGCGCTGCACTGTGCTAGACACAGCACATCTCAAAGGTCGGCCAGGTGACCCTTGCCCTCAAGGAGGTCCTAACTGTTCAGTAAAGGAGATCAAGTACATATTTTGGATTCTACTATAAGAAAAAATGTGATGTGATATGGTGCAGGAACAGGTTTAAGTGTTGTCGGAAGCTAGAAGAGAAACACAACGTCTCTGGGGGAAGCAGGCAGCATGTCGGCTACGTTGCAAAAGTTGAGTCGCATTTCTACGCAAAGGGATGGAGGGAAAAGCACTTCTGAGAACAGGGATACCAGGAGCAAAAGTGCAGAAAGAAGGAATCCCTGAGCACGCACGGCAAACAAGGAAAGTTCAGTGTCCCAGTAGCACAGAGTGCTAGAGCTACAAAGGAAGGCTGGATCCTGATTGTAAAGACTTTGAACGTGGGCTGCAAAGACACGGATCATCCAGGTGAAGGTGTCTGACTGGAGTCATATCATGATCGAAGATTTGCTCCAGAGAGATTGCTAATCGCACATGGGATGAATGACAGAGTGAAGGTGTAAGAGTTAATACCAGTGTCAATAAGATGGTTCACAAGGTGATGGTCAGGATGATGAAAGGCTGAGTGCAAAAGTTATGGTAAGAAGCAAAAGGAAGAGGAAAAGAAGAAATTCAGGGTCTTGGGGTTTTTTTACTCTTCAACGTTGATCTTCCTAACTTTTGGAGTAGATACTCTCCTTCCCATGTCTTGGATGAAGAAAAAAGCAATTCGAACATAAAGAAGGTTAAAGTCTTGCAAAAATCACACACTCAGTGGTAGGGGAGAAAAAGAAATTAGAAACGAGGTTCCATGGACTATAACTTACCCCTTATAATCTGTCATCTCCCTTCCCCAAAATCAACCAAAACATTGTCAAAGAAGCCACAGTTTTATGTTGTTTATCCCAGAGAAAGTATATTTGCATCCCAAGCGTTGCCATATACATTATCAGAACCATAAGGCCAAACCTCTCTGGAACAATTTTCATTGTCCAAATCCCCTTCTCCACTAATGTGGTGATGTGATTCATATGACAGCAATTGGTTCTACCCAAGTATACCAGCCAGCACCCTGCGACCTCCTGAAGGGCACATGGCTTTGATTATTTGGGGACAAAAATAATCTCAGCTTGAAGAGAGTTCCCAATCCCAACTTTCTAAATAACAGACACCAAAATATCCAATACTCTAAATAGATGGTATCCCCCCCTTCTTTTTCCTCAAGAGGCAATAGACGAACGTCACAGTGCACCATGGTGCCAAGAACGCATTATGTTTCCCAGATGCACGGACTGACATACTAAGCAAACTATTTATGAAATTTCTTTGGAAGAGTCAAGGCAAATAACAGCCTGGCCCCCACCTCCACCATCACCACCAAAGTCAACTGGAATAGCTCTGCTCAGAGTGACAAGGAAGCAGACTTGAGTGCTAGGGTGTGGTTTGGTGCAATGGGACTTGCTATCTGTCACTAGCTATGATTTTTCTTCCCCACGCTCCAAAATTTCCTTTCTTCCCATTATCTTAAATAAGTGGCTATGTTATGGTTGCCAAATTGGATACAAGATTCCCTCTGACCTCCTCCCCCTCCCAGTAGCCACAAGGAGTTACTACTCTGTGTAGGACCTAGGGGAACCATAGATGGGGTCTTATCTCCCCCAGCCTCCCAACACACACACACACACACACACACCATGCCAGTAAAAGACATTTAGTAACCCATAGTTGTATAGATGTTGTGGTCTCATGAGAAAGAGGGGACTTAATCAAATAGTATTTTATAAGAGATTTATTAATTACATAAGTAACTAACCACCATCTCCCTCGCCCCCAGCCTGACTCTTTGTAACCTCTTTCCCCCCTTACGGCTGCTCTTGACTAAGGGAATGGGCATGAGGTTATGATTTGGTATGATCTGCCCTGGGAACGCATCCTCTAGAGAAAGGATTTTCTGGACTCTGGGTATCCTAGGATCATCCCACCCCACCCCACCCCTACCTGCCAGTCACCTCTGGGAAACCAAGCTGTCAGGTGAATGAAAGACAGGAGAGGTGTCTAGGGTCAAGCAAAGGGATTTCCCCGTAGGAGCTGCTGCTAATGCCGCCCCCTTCCCATCATGTACACTTGACGTCCAAGGGAAGGGAGGCGCTTTGAGCATTCTGTTTGGCTGGTTGCTTAGTTTCTTCCTGCAAAGGGCTTAAAGTTAGTACCCAAAAAAGACCCCTACACAAACGAGAAACATTGCTTAATATGACAACAGTGACAATGAATATAAGGAATGGAAGGAAGAGAAATTTATCATTTCATCTGGGGCTGTTTTGTTCAACAATCCCCCCTCCCACTGCCAGCATCATCACCAAACCTATGCTTTATTTTTTAATAAGTGTGTGAAGTTCCTCTGAAGTAATAAGAAATTCAAGGCCAGACAGAGTTCAGATCCACTTAAGAAATGCTGCATTCTTATTTCACCCTTTCATATCTTGGAGAATCACAACACATATTTTAAACACACAAACTTCTCTGAGAAGTGACCCAGTAAATAAACTTGGCTGTTTAACTCTGTTGTCTAGTCCAGGAGCCCTTCCCTGCCCTGGCACCCCACACTCCATACCCTTGACATTTCACATAAGAATCATGTCAACCATAAAATTAAAGTCTATGAAATACTTAAGGAAACAATGCTCTAATAATTAATTCTCTAAAGTTGATCCCTATTTAGGGAACTAACTCCTAATCCTCATCCTGCACAAAACCAGCAGGCCCCCTTTAGTCACCAGAATGGTGGGGAGTGCACAGACTTAGCTGTGCACTGTCCCAGACATGCTCTTTTAACTTCTCACCTACCCAATTAATGATTATGATCCTATACAACGAGAATCCATTTTTACGGACAGAGACATATAAAGAATGTGGAATCCGATATATTCACCCAAAGAAACCCAAACTCAAAATCAAGCCTAGATAGGACGTGACAGAGTCAAAAGACCAGTTTCAGAAACACATTCTCTCTTTCCACAGTTCTACAGAAATCTAAGTGACAGATCTTTTCCATCAACCTGTTATTTCCTACCTCACGGAGTATTACAAAAGTAGCCACTTGTCTCCATTAGTAAAACCCACAAGATCCACATCTATAATATAAAATTTTTAAACTACAGAGAAATTTGGTAAATATAAAGAATTCTTTTCCTGTCATGGAAGATTGAAAACCACATCCCTTGAAGACTCAAAGTTGGGAGAATTTTCCAGCAGGAGTGCTTTTAAAATTATTTCCGTGACCCCCTAAAAGATGGCCAATGAACTGCACAAGACAGGGGAATAAGTGTACTCTTATCTATCATATGTAACCTCCAGGAGCTTCTAGAACAAGGAAGTGGGGCTAAGTGCACAAGGCTCATGGTTCTAGGAGCCTAAAATGTCCACCAGAAAAGGGTCTGATAACTCAAAGATGAAAACTTTTAGAAGGATTTCTGCTTCTGACTATGACAAGTTCCCTTGTATCTGCCACTAATAACAACCAGAACTGCCAGGTTTTGGAGGGGAGAAAAAGTAATCTGTTTAAAGGATTCCAAGAGCTACCAAAGTGATGAGCCAAGATCACAGGGAGAAAAAAACTCAAGATATTTGCTACTTTATAATCATCACTGGGATAAAAAGCTACGAAGCTAATTGGCTGAGGAAAAGGGCAAAGATCTTATATAATTTTTCATATGCAATATCTACCAGTCAAAAAATATCACAAATGCAAGGACAGGACTCAAAGACCAAGAGGGAAAAAGGATAATAGAAACAGATTCACATAATATAACAGGATTATCAGCTATGGCTTCTAAAATAACTAATATTAATATGTTCAGCAAAACATATGAAAGCTGATGAACTTCAGTAGAAAACTGAAATCTGTGAGAAAACAATCAAATGTAAATTCTAGAATTCTAAAAGTCATACCTGAAATTAGTAATTCAGTAAGTGGGTTTAACAGCAGCCCAAGCAGAGTTGGAGGAAAAACACAGCTGTGCTCCCACCCTGAAACACAACAAAAGACAACAGAAAGTACAGAGAAGAGAATAAGAGACATGTGGGTCATGGTAAAAAGTCTACATGTGTAACTGAAATCCCAGAAAGAAAGAGGAAAGAAAATGGACCTGCAATTTTATTTAGAAAGTGAATAAAAGTTTTGAAGGCTAAAGAAAGACAACAAGCCACAGTTTCAAGAAACACCATCCTATCCATTTACTTCCTTCCAACAAAGGAAGTCCTACCCCGGCATATCATGGCAGAGCCACTAAAACCAACAACAAAGGGAAAAGAGAACCTTTCCTGAACAGGATCAATAATAAGATTTACACATGATTTTTTAACAGAAAAGAGAGAGGTCAGAAGACAAAGAACTACTGTGACACAGATTACCTTGTCTCAGCTACCGATCCCAAGGGGACAAAGTACCATGTACCAATTACCAATCCCAGGGAAGCCTCCCAATACTTCTGCCCACTGCATCTTGGTATCAGACTCTCCAAGAACACAATGCTGCCAGGCCCTGGATGGAACAGCACTCTGCTTACATAGAGTAGAGACAGTAGGATCAGCTTCAATAGTAGGCATCAGTGCCCCATGGCCAGGAGGTCTCTCCTGGTGACACAGGACACTTTGCCTACACACGCCCCTCTCATGCCACAGCGGATGGAGCTCTGTCCCCTCCCTGAGGAGGAGAGAGGTACCCTGGGGTTGGCGAGGTGCCATATGATACATGTGCCTTACGCAGAGTAAAAGATCAGCCTGTGAGCAGAAAACAGGGGAAGATAGCCCCACAGAAGGCAACAAGCCCAGCACAGGCTGTGTGGGCTCTTTATCTCTTGGTAGGGAAGTATTCCAAGCTGCAGGCCTACTCTGACGCAGCTGAGTGGGGGCTGAAACGTGCATGCACAAGACTGCCTTTCCCAACAAATATCACCCTTAAATGCTGAAAGAAAATAACCGTCACCCCAACTGACCACCCTGTGAAAATATTCTTCCCCCAAAAACCAAAGATGAGACGAAGATAACCTGTCATCAACGGGACTGTTTTAAAAGGAATACTGAAAGAAGTTCTTCAGGACAAAAGGGAACTAATCTCAGAGGAAAGCCCAAAATGCAGGAGGGAATGAAGACCCACAGAAAGAGTATGTATGTGGGCAAATCTAAATGAATATTTGCTATACAACAATAACGCCTTGTGGAATTTTAAATGTAAGTTAAAATACATGAAAATAACATAAAAGTGGGGAGGAACCTTGTGAAGAAAGCAATGAAAGAACCAATTCCTTCACACACTTATAAATCAAGGAAGTATGCCTTTGTCACAAAGAGTAAGCAAAAGGAAGAGTAAAATATATGTGTGTGTATTTACCAATTGATAAAAGAGAAAAAATGGAATAAAAAATGCTGATATGACCACAAAAAGAAAACAAAGGAAAAATAACAAATCCACCATCAAAATAGGAGATTTAAATACACTTCTTTCAGTAACTGATAAAACAGATTTAAAAAGTGAAAATACAGGAAATTTAAACAAACTTGACTGATTGGCATGTATAAAACACTGGGTTCAACAACTGCAGAATGCATATTTTTCCAAGTTCTCACAGAGCATTGTAAAGTTAACCTGTATGCTATCTGCTAGCCCATAAAGGAAGTTCCAATGAATTCCAAAAATCCGAAGCCATGCAGAATATGTCCTCTGACTTCAGTGGAATCACATTAGAAATCAATATACAAGATACAGATTAATACCTCAAATGCTTGGAAATTAAGCAATACTCTTATAAATAACTAAGGGATCATGAAGAAACAGGAATGGAAATTAGGAAATACATGTAGTAGGAGATTGTGGGGATACAGCATGTCAGGAATAGGCTACTGCTAGAGTAGTCCTTGCTGGGAATCATAGCTTTGAAAACACAGATCAGAAGAGAAAAGGGCTGAAAACCAGTGACTTACGTAACTATCTGAAAGGCATAAGAATAGGGGTATGGTTGCCTGGTTGGCTCAGTCGGTAGAGCACACAACTCTTGATCTGAGGTCATGAGTTTGAGCTGCATGTTGGGCATGGAGCCTACTAAAAAAAAGAAATTTTTAAAAAAGGACATAGGGATAGAAAGCATATTAAATTCAAGAACGGTAGAAAGAAAAAAATATGTCTAGGACAGAAAAACTGATGAAATAGAAAACAAATGTAATAAAATCAAGAAAGCCAAAAGCTGTTCCTTTGAAAAGACGAAAACAATCGACAAAGAAGCAATACAGCAAATACAACTGATAAAGAGCAGAGAAGGTACGCATTTCTAATACTGGACCTCAAAAGGGGTGTATCACTACAGATCCTACCAATAATCAAGGAACAGTGAGAGAATATTTTTGAACAATTTTGTGCAAACACACTTGAAATTTCAGCCAAGGCAAATTCCCAGAAAAATACAATTTACAAACTGGCATAAGAAGAAATAGAAAATCTAAAAAATCCTATATTTATTAAAGAAATTGAATTCATAATTTAAAACCTCTCCACAAAGAAAACTCTGGTCTCTGAGATGTTCATTGTCAAGATCCACTGAATATTTAAAGGAGAAATTAACTATTTTAAACAAAACTTCTAGGGACTAGAACAAAAAAGGGAACACTTCCCCACCAATTTTATGAGGCCATATAATCTTATTACCAAAAAAACCTGGCAAGGAAACTACAAGTAAGGAAATCATAGGCCAAGATCTCTCATGAGCAAAGTTGCAAAAGTTCTAAACAAAAGGGTAGCAAGTCAAATTCAGCAATATAAAAATAGTACACCACAGCAAAATTGGTCGTATTCTGACTCTTAAATGAGTCAGTTTAACATTTCAAAGTCAATCAATGGAATTTTCAAAAATCATTTGATCAACTAAAAAGATAGAGAAAAACCATGTGATAAGTCTCAATATCCAAGCATAATAAAATGCAGTAAACTGGAAATGGAACATAATTTTCTTAGTCTGCCAAAAGGTGTCTACAAGAGAATCTACATCAAACATAATACTTAATGACAAAATACTTAAAGGTTTTCTCTTCATATTAGGAACAAAACAATGAAATTCCCCTCACCATTTCTACTGAACAATGTACTAAAGATCCTAGCCAGCACAAGAAAACAAAAGAAATATTATTCATAGACAGGACTGTGTTCATAAGAGATCCAAAAGAATCTACAGATATGTCATTAAAACCAGTAAACAAACTTAGATTACTTAGATCAGTAAGGTCACTAGATACAAATTCAATATACAAAAGCACATTGTATTTCTATTCATTAGCAATGAAAATGAGAAAATTAAATGATATGGTAACATAACAGCACCAAAAAAATATGAAACACCTGAAAATAAGCCAAATAGAAAACGTAAAAAGCTACTCAGAATATTACAAAATATCACTGAGAAATTCAAGACAGTCTAAGTAGTAAAATAAAGAGATATACTATGTTCATGGATTTAAATTTAATATTACATATTGAATATGTATTCTCTCCAGACCGAGCTAAAGATTCCATATTCAATATACCAGCAGGTGTGTGTTTGAGTGTGTGCATGTGTAATGAACAAGGTGAGTATAATGTTAAAGGCCTAAACAGTCTTGAGGAAAAAGAACAGGGCTGGAGGATTTACAACGCCAGATATCAATGCATGCTATAAAGCTGCAGTAAGTAAAACAGCATGGTACTGGCACAAAGATAGACGATACAATGGAATGAAAGAAATACAGACATATACATCACACACACACAGAGAAAAATAAAGAGAGAAACTTGATTTATGACAAAAGTATCACTTCATAGCAGCGGAGAAAGGCTGATCTCACTAAAAAGGTGCTGGGTTAACAGGATATCAATATGAAAAAATGCATCATTAACCTCTATCTCATACCAAGCATAAAAATATATTCGAGATGGATAAGTCTAAATATGAACAGTAAAAGAGTGCTTTAGATTACTTAAACCAGATGCAAAAACACTAATTCCAAAAGAAAACAATGATAAATTGAATTACATTAAGAATTTCTGTTCATTGTTAAATACTGTAAGAGAGTAAAAAGGCATGTGGAGAGTAGGAGAAAATATTTGTACACATAATTCCCATAAAAGATTTGTCTAGAACACATATTTTTTAAAAACCTTCAAATCAATAAGAAAAACATAAATGACCTACAAAAATAGCCAAAAGATTTAAACCTTGGCAGCTCAGTCAGTTAAGTGTCTGACTCTTGATTTTGGCTCAGGTCGTGATCTCATGGGTCCTGAGAGTCCATGCGCTCTGCATGGAGTCTGCTTGGGATTCTCTGCCTCTCCCTCTCCCTGTGTACCCCCCCCCCCAAACAAACAAACGAACAAACAAATAAGATTTAAACAGTTTCTTTACAAAGTAGGGTATTTAAATGGCCAATAAATATATAAAAAGGCCGTTCACTCATCTTCAGGAAAAATCAAATTACATCATGGTAAGGAATCACAACAAACCACCAGAGTAGTGATATTTAAAAGACTGACACTGGGACAAACGAAGTCTCTTCTACCACTGGGGTGAGCATAAATTCACGCAATCACGTAGGAACACTGTTTTTACATTATCTCCTAACACTGAGTCCATGCAAATCCTCTTGCCTAGCAATTCTCCTCCTAGGATACATGTGTTTATGTGCCCGCTCAAAAAAAACATATACAGAAGTTTCTGGCAGTCATAGTTAAAAACTGAAAATGTTCATCTATCCCAAAAGAGACAGATGCACTGTGAGTTGTGATATATTCATACCACAGACAAGTAGCACTGAAAACGAATGAACTGCAACCACGTGTAACAAAATGGACGGTTCCTACCAACATAACGTAGGCAAAAGAAGTAGACGTTAAATATATACGGCATGATTTCATTCATTTAAACTTCACGAATTTGCATGTCATCCTTGTGCAGGGGCCATGCCGATCTTCTGTCATTCCAATTTTAGTATAAAACTTCAAAAGTAGGCAAAACCAATCAATGGTAGCAGAAGTCAGGACAACGGTTTGGTCCTTTGGGGAGGAAATGATTAAAAATGAAGCCAATGAGGTTGGGTGGGGAAAGCAGAGTCAACAGATGGAGAAAGGCCGACTGCTGGGGATATTGCTGAAACCCTTCACCCAAGCTCACCTGACTCTACTTCCCTCTACTGCTGGACCTCTGAATTCCAAGAGACTCTAGTTTCAAATGAGTTGTTGCCTTTTGCACCAGTCTTGACCTCTGCCTGGAAACCAGCTCCTGCTAGAAATGGAGACCTGGAAAGACGGGTTTCTCTGCATGTATGAAGGTGAGAACAGAGTGATCGACAGATTACAACAGAGAGAGGATTTTCAATCCAGCTGTGGGAAGGTTCTGTGCTTCTGTGGGCCCTATTTGAAAGTAGAAGCTTGGGTAGGGATGGATCTAGTTTGTGACATGGACTGGATTTGGTGTGGGTGCAGTAAGCTAATGCTTTCTCCATCGATACCTCCAAACCTGCTCCATATCTCACTTCCTTCCCCTTGAATAACCCACTCAGGTGGGACCAACAGTCTCATTTTTAGATATAAATCCAATCCAAAAGAATACGGAAACACCTATCATACAGCTACATCAAAACATCTCCCCTTGGGTTGATGGGATGAATTATGTTTCCCCAAAAAGAGATATGTGGAAGTCCCGACCCTCAACATTTCAGAATGCAGCACTATTTGGAAATAGCGTTGTTGTAGATGTCATTAGTTAAGATGCAGTCATGCTGAAGGACGGTGGGCCCCTGATCCAATGTGACTGGTCGCAGGAAGACGCCGCCATGTGATGGTGGAGACAGAGACAGAGGGGATGTGTCTACAAGCCAAGGAATGCCGAGGACATTTTCGACGACACCAGAAGCTAAGACAAAGGGAACTGATTCTCCCCTGGAGCCATGGAGAGAGCACGGCCCTGCCGACATCTTGACTTCGGGCCTCCAGAATTGTGAGAGAAGGAATTTGTGCTGTTGTAACTGCCACCCCGCCCCCCACCCAGTTGGTGGCTCTTGTGAGAGCAGCCCTGAGAAACTAATACACCTCCCACTGCTCAGACCCACAGCAGGGAAGCATTTGATGTGTAATGAGCATTTACACATCAAAGTGGTCACCTGGTGGATCTTCCAGCTTCCTCTGTTCCCCTTACACAGCAGACTGCTGTCTCCGGGGGCGGCGTACTCCTGCTCTCCTGCCCAGGCAGTCAGGCCCCTGGTCTCCCCACCGGCAAGAGCACTGCTAGCGACCTGGGCCACAATCACACAGGAGCTGAGCGATCTTGGGCGGCGGGGGCAGGGAGCGGTCAGGCACTCTGTTCATTCTCCCACTTGTTCTTTGGCTCCTGAATGAGAAAGTGGTTCCAAAGCATGGATGGGGTCAGAAGGTCATAAAAAGAGACCGAAGAAGGTGACCGTACTGCTTACACAGCGTGACATGAAGAACTCAAAAGCTCTTCGTCCAACCTGTTTCTTCGAGGGCCTGACACGCCACCATTAGGTGACAGAGTTACAGGCCCCGGGTATAATGGGCACAGGTGGGGCAGGGGACATCTTATCAGACGACCCAGCTGAGGGGCTGCTCAGTGGGGTGGGTTCCTACGGGCAGCCTTGGCTGGGGGACCCCAAGAAGACCAGAGGAGAACAGGGAAGACATGGGAGCAGCCAGCAGCTTTGGTGGTGCGGAGAACGATTTTGCAAAAGGAATCTGGAGAATCAGAATCCTGGCAGGGATCCATCCACAGATTAAGTTGGAGAACTTCACTTTTAGGTGAAAGAAAGGAGCAGGGAGGCCTGTTCTTCTGGAATTTGCCAAATATGCTCAGGGTGGGAGCAAGGGGGCTTCAATGTAACTCAAAACACATTTCTTGAGCTCCTCTTAAGCTCAAGATACTACACTGAGGTTTAGCTACTAAAGGATGATCCTAAAGGATGAGCAGATATAGCCCCTGCCCTTACGATGAACCTTTCCATCCAGCAGGGGAGCCTGATAACCCAGGATGTGAGGCAGAGGGAGCGAAGCACCACTGAGAAGTCCAGACAACAGCTAATGCTTATACTGAGCGCTCAGCACCCTTTATGTCTACTCATTCCTTTTACGCTCGCCACCACGCCCTTGTGTTATCATGATCCTCATTTTACAATGGGGACCAGAGAGGTTAAGTTACCTGCCCAAGGAGCCCAGCCTGCAGGCAACCTGGCAGAGATCTAAGTATCTATAGTCTGTCTCCTGAGGCTGCATGCTAAACACTGGACTAACTCTTGGGGAGTACTGCTTCTGGCTGACAGGAGTGGGGGAGTTGGGAGAGTTCCAATGGCAGAGACTGTCCCCTGAGAGGCGCTTTGAGGCAAGGGACCCTCAGTGGCACCTGGCATTTAAACACAGCCTGCCCTAGAGGAAACCAATAAATAAATGATCAATTGCCAAAGTCCCTTCTATCTCCCAGACCATGAGTCCACACGGTGGAGAAAGCAAAAGCCATAGGGCCATAAGAGAGCCTGTGGTCCCTCTTCCAAGACAAAGAAAGCTGAGAGGTCAACAAGGACATTGTGGAGGCTACCATAAGGATGAATCTGAAGAATGAATCACGGAAGCTGCCGATCGAATTCTGACTTCAAGTAATACCGTCAGCATCAGAAAATTGTTAGTGTCTGTTACCCCTGGCCCTTTTTCCAGGGTTAACCCTTCCAGGCAAGTGTTACACTGCAAACGTTTGATGTTAGAGGATTTTGTTGGGGTGTATGGTGAGAACAAATGCAACATCACCCCATGTTAAAAGCATGGGTCCAATGTTTGGCAAAATGCCAATTTTGGGCATTGTGAAGATAAATGGCTGGAAGGAAAGACAGAAAACCAGAGAATGTGACTCCCCCTTGGCACCGTTTGGTCCATGACCAGCTCTGGTTTGAGGAGGGATAGAGACTGTTAGTTCCTTATTTTTCCTACTGGGTCGAGGGCCCAGTACCACCACAGGGCTGACTTTAGCTCCAACTCTTTATTTAGTAAAACGAAAACTCCATGAACATTCTGGCACTAGGAGGCATGAGCTGGCTCCTCCGAACAGAGACCTCTGCTATTTAGGGACTCTACAAAACAGAAAAATGTGTATTACCAAATAACTATTTAGAGAAAATATTGAAAAAAAAAAAAAAAGATCGAGAGAGAACTGTTTGTTTTAATATGGTCTGTTTACAATGCATTATTACTGGACTGCAGAGTGTGTGCTAAGGGAACAAAAATGCATTTGCATTTTTTCAGGGTCAAAATAGCCATGTTCAGACGGCACACAGCAATCTCTCTTACAGTTATTTTTCTTCTCTTTTTCTGGCATTTGATAGATTCTAGAAGTTCATCTAACTTGACCTTTGGCTAAACTGCCCTTATTGCTGCGAAAATATATTCTCCCTCAAACGAGGCCTCCTTCTCCAGTCAGGAGTCAGTTTCCCGAAGCCAATGGTCCTCAAACTTTAATTTGCACCAGAAATTCCCAGAGGGTTTGTGAAAGCACACACAGGGTCCCATCCCTAGATTTTCTGATTTTGTAGGTCTGGGGTGGGGACCAAGCATTTCCTTTCTTCCAAGTCCCAGTATCAGGTGATACTGATGTTGGTGGTCCGAGGCCCACACTCTGAGACCCCGCTGGTCTATGTGCAGGGCAGGAGTGTGTAGTCCTGTCCGTGCTGAGATGACCTGGAGGGGAGACTGAGCAGGCTATGTGACTGTCCCTGGGACACAGGGCTCTTCCTTCTCCTGTGGTAACAGGATCTACTACAGCTCTCTGGTATCCAAGAAAAGACAACCAATACAGCCAAGAAGACAGAACCAAGTTAGAGATGAAGAGAATCGGTGCTGCTGGAAACACTGGCCGCCCTGCATCCAGCTGAACCCCGGGTCTTACCAGTTATGTGTCAGCGGATTTGCGTTTTCGCTAAAGTAGGCTGGGTTATTTATCCTTCGCAAGAAAAGAATCCTGAATCGGTCACCTACTCTCTGGATGTTTATAGCATGGGGTCCTTCCACTTCTTTCGTTCTCCGATCCCTCACTGTTGCCAAGGGACGGTCTCCGGCACAAGTTAAGTCATGCTCCTGTGTCTACTATCTAGTCAGCTCGTTTCTTTTCTCAGTAATTAACCCAACTCAGGAACTTCTCCCACACACAGTCATGCTACCCAACCTTGAGCTTCATTCTTCTGGCTGTAAGCATATGCATTTCTCTGCTTCACTCCCTGGGTTACTTACACTCAGGAGCACAACACAGTGCAAATATATGTCAAAGGCAGGAACACTGAGTATCACCTTATTCCAATAAAGTGCAAGGGCTCTAACCACTATGCTTTGCATTCTTGATGCAAACTGTTTGGTGAAAAACACTAATAAAGTTAGCTTTTGAGCATCTCTGAGGTTTCTATAATTGCAAAGTTTTATAATTGATCCAGGGACCCTTTTAGCCAAACCGTATTGCTAAGAACATCCTGGCACATCCTAGAATTTGGGATGATTACCCTAGCAATCATACCACATGAGTAGGTGTCCACAAATGTGGAAGATCCCAAGCATAGTATGTTGCATCCTTGAGGGACTTAATAACACGAAATTCAATTGACTGCCATTTAATCATTAAATAAGCATGTCCTTAGTGTCCACAAACGAATTCCACATGGAATTCTAAATACACAGTGGCATAAAAAACAAATAGCGTCCTTATCTTAAGGAATAATGCAGCTTAATAGAAAAAAAGACCAAAATACTAACTAAACAATTGGAAAGTATGAACAAAGGCAGGACTACTGTTTTTTAACACAGTACCAGAGCGCATATGACCAAACCAATGCATTCTTCAAATATTCTAGAGGTTCCCCCCCGTTTACTGTGCAATTCTTTTTTGGAACTATCTGCATAGACAACCTACCACCATTCATATTTGCAGCGGACACAGGTGGTGGCCTGCCCCATTCGCATTTCGTCCCTGTCATCAGAACTCCCTATTTTGTTACGGGAGGTAACGTGTTCCTATCCAGGCTACGGATGGGTCACGAATGGTCTGATTCAGTTGTGACAAGCCTATCCCCTGCTTTCCCAGCATTCCTGCAGATGGGATGGCAGTGTGACTAGCGACACCAGGGCAATCACTGGTTTTCCTGTTAACTGAGGAACACGCTGGCTTAGCTCCTTGCTCTTATGCTTTCTTCCGGCCTCGAACATAGGAGTGATGCTGAGGATAGCCCAGCCATCCTGTGACCCTGGGGCAGCAGTCCCTGAGTAAAAGACCAACAAAAGAATTGCAGCCAATACAAACGTTGACATCATGGAGCAGCTGAAATCCATGCCAGCAGCCTGGAACTTCTTAATACGTCAGAAAAAAAAGAATCCATTTCCTTTAGCCACTGTAAGTGGATTTTGATGTTACTCGAATCCGACCACAATATTGTAAGTGAGAGAACGGTAGTCTCATTTTTTTAAGTAGGCCCCACACCCAGCACAGAGCCCAATGCATGGCTTGACTCACGACCCTGAGATCGTGACCTGAGCTGAGATCAAGAGTCAGACGCCTAACCGACTGAGCCACCCAGGCGCCCCGATAGTCTCATTTTTTTATTTATCAGGCGGATCCCCCAACCACATTCCCGAAACTTTAGTCCAAATTTCTTTAGGCTGTTGCCAGAACGTATATCTTCCCTCGAAGTATCCTGAGGGCAGCAAAAGGAACATATTGCCAGCCCTTAAGGCAGTTTTATAAGAAAATTTTGAGATATGTTTTAAAATATGGCAGTTTTGTGATAATGAGTGGTAGCACTAAATGGAACACTCCTCTAGTTAAAATATTTGGTTCAAAAAAGAGTCATTTGAGTCCCATCTCTGACATATTATAACTAAAACCAAATGCTGATTAAAGCTATAGTAAGAGGATCAAGGAGTATAATTATTAATTACCCTCTTAGCTTCAGTTCAGTTTTCAAGAAAAATATTTAATTAGCTTAAAACCATCTGTGAAGGTTGCTGAGTTAATTTGGACTCTGGTTTATTTTCATTCTCTCTTCACAGCAAATGTTGAAAATCATTTTGGGGCTAACGTCCAACATAACCTGTGTTTTAGGTTTTTATCAGGAGATTCTAAAATTTTGCTAGATGAAGCTAGTTTGATGTTCTATATGATTTGTCACACAATTTTATCCTAACCATGTGGTTTTTTCTTTTTATTAGTGCAGAAATTGAATTAGTCACAGATATTTTGGGAAATATAAAATGAATTTTGAAGATGGATCACTCCACACTCTCATCAGAGCTATCACCAAGGAATAAGTTTTCAAATAACAAAACAGTAGAAAATTTAAGAGTTGTGATGGCAAAGAGTAACTTTAAATAAATTCTGCAAGTGGTAGAGTCATATGGAAACCTTTAAACAACCAGAAAAAAATATCAGGGTACTCATCTGATCTCAAGGTGCGGGGCAACTAAGCACAAAATTAAAAGAAGAAACTTTGGAAGAAATTAATAAATATGACTGGACTATAAAAACGTTGAAACTTCTGGGAAGCAGGAATGACCAAAAATTAAGAGTTAATAATAGCTAGGAAAACAATCTGTAACAAATAAGAAAGAAAAACACAATATGGTATTATAATCAAGGAAAGCACTAGGCAAGGCCACGAGTATGAACTGTAGCTGAGAAGAAATACAATTTAGGGGCGCCTGGGTGGCTCAGTTGGTTAAGCGACTGCCTTCGGCTCAGGGCATGATCCCGGAGTCCCGGGATCGAGTCCCACATCGGGCTCCCTGCTCAGCGGGGAGTCTGCTTCTCCCTCTGATCCTCCCCCCTCTCATGCTCTCTCTCTCTGTCTCATTCTCTCTCTCAAATAAATAAAATCTTAAAAAAAAAAAAGAAAAGAAATACAATTTAGCAACAAGCATTTGTTTAATAAATGTCAAACACCGGGATAGAGCAGTGAACAAGGAGCTCCCCCACCTACAGCTGATAAAAACAGGTAAGGTGTAAGAAGTTTAGATGAGCACCAGCTGATGCATGGATGTGCTGAATCACTATATTGTACACCTGAAAGTAATAGAACACCCTACATGGACTAACCAGAACTACAATAAAAACTTTTAGGGGCGCCTGGGTGACGCAATCAGTTAAGAGTCTGCCTTCGGCTCAGGTCATGATCCCAGGGTCCTCGAATCGAGCCCCGCATGGGGCTCCCTGCTCAGTGGGAAGCCTGCTTCTCCCTCTCCCACTCCCCCTGCTTGTGTTCCCTCTCTTGCTGTGTCTCTCACTGTCAAATAAGTAAATAAAAATCTTTAAAAAAAGAAAGAAAGAAAGAACCTGTGGGGGGAGGCACCTGGGTGGCTCAGTCAGTTAAGCGTCTGCCTTTGGCTCAGGTCATGATCCCAGGGTCTTGGGATCGAGCTCTGCATGGGGGGGGCTCTCTGCTCAGCGGGAAGCCTGCTTCTCCCTCTGCCCCTCCCCCTGCTTGTGCTCTCTCTCTCTCTCTCTC
>NW_023270777.1:6113422-6144528 GCF_011800145.1 Mirounga leonina | reverse complement strand
CTCCCCCTGCTTGTGCTCTCTCTCTCTCTCTCTCTCAAACAAATAAAATCTTTAAAAAATAAAATAAAATTGGGCACCTGGGTGGCTCAGTCGTTAAGCGTCTGCCTTCGGCTCAGGTCATGACCCTGCATCGGGCTCCCTGCTCAGTGGGAAGCCTGCTTCTCCCTCTCCCACTCCCCCTGCTTGTGCTCTCTCTCTCTCTCTCTCAAACAAATAAAATCTTTAAAAAATAAAATAAAATTGGGCACCTGGGTGGCTCAGTCGTTAAGCGTCTGCCTTCGGCTCAGGTCATGACCCTGCATCGGGCTCCCTGCTCAGTGGGAAGCCTGCTTCTCCCTCTCCCACTCCCCCTGCTTGTGCTCTCTCTCTCTCTCTCTCTCAAACAAATAAAATCTTTAAAAAATAAAATAAAATTGGGCACCTGGGTGGCTCAGTCGTTAAGCGTCTGCCTTCGGCTCAGGTCATGACCCTGCATTGGGCTCCCTGCTCAGAGGGAAGCCTGCTTCTCCCTCTGCCCCTCCCCCTGCTTGTGCTCTCTCTCTCAAATAATATTAAAGAAAACTTTAAAAAAAGCCATAAAGATCTTATTTACATTATATAAGTAACTACTGGAAGAACCAAGAAAAATAACACAGCAGTGCCCGCCTACCCAAGGGGAATACGTTCCGAAACCGCCCAGGGGACGCCCGAAACCGCGGACACCACCCAGCCCCGCACAGACCAGGTCTTCTCCTCCACATACACACCTGTATCCACGCACCTGCTTTATACACCAGCCACAGTAAGAGATCACCAACAGCAGTAATAAAACAGAACGCTCGGAACAAGACGGTAATAAAAGCCACGCGCCTGTGGTCGCCCCGAAAATATCTCACTGGACCGTACTCACCCCGCTTCCCGGGAAGACGCAGGAGGACGCCTTCCTGGTGAGATGACGTCAGGAGAATGACGCAGGCGTCCTGACGCAGCGTTAGGCTCCCATTGACCGTCTGCAGATTCGTCAGGAGGAGGATCATCTGCTTCCGGTGGGCGGGAACGGAAGCCGAAGAACGCGAAACTGCGGACAGCCAAGCGGCAGATACCGGTGAAGGAGTGCACAAGCCACTACAGCCGGGTACTGGGGAAAAAGAAAGGCAGATGACGTAACGACGTAAGATCCCTGTCGTCAGCAGGCGTCAAAAGCTACTCTGTAAGGGCGCCTGCGTGGCTCAGATGGTTGGGCGTCTGCCTTCGGCTCGGGTCCTGATCCCGGGGTCCAGGGATCGAGTCCCGCATCGGGAGCCTGCTTCTCCCTCTGCCTCTCTCTCTCATGAATAAAAAAATAAATAAAATGTTAAAAAAAAAAAAAAAAGCTACTCTGTAAAGAAATAATGAATTAAAAACGTAATGTAAAGTTGGGTTCTAAAAACAAGCAGTAGAAGAACAGAAATGGATTTGAATGATCAGAAGGAAGACATACACTCATACACATGCAAAAAATTTTCAAAAGCAAGATTTAAAAGAGAAAAAAGCTCCCCGAGGAGTCCCCTTTCTCTTTCTCTCCCTTGCTCTGAATGTGTGCCCTGGAGACCCCCATCACCGTTCCTTGTCTCATTTTATACTTCCTTGGCTAGCAGTCCACTAGAATATATCAATTATGCTATAATGGGCCCCTGTGCATTTGCTCCCCCATAATGTCCACTGCTTGGCATGGATCAGCAATCCGTCTGAGATCTTCAGACGTGCCTGAATCAATCTTTCAGTTAATGAAAGGAATTGTTTAGGCTGCCTAACCCTTTAAGTTAGGGCTATGGAGAAACCCGTAAAGATCTGTTTTGTATCCCAAAACAGTGTTCACTTGCAACAAGCTTCATTGTGTGAATTGTGGTCCTCTTTTTGTAAAAGTGAAGGGGAAAGTTTGAAATTCAGCAAAAATGAATTAGGTAAAAATAAAAATCTGTAAGATATGCTCTAACCACACTGGTTATATATGTATGTTTATGAATGTGTATATGGATGTTTGCTCCTTCATAACATGTACAACATAGCTTTAAGTGATACATATTCTGTAGTTAAAATATAATAGAGATTGGGGTAAGTTATCCAGATTTGTATTTTAAAAAGCAATTTTTGAAGGGAACAATATTTTGACTCCAAATAAACAAAAGAATTCACCAATTAAAAGAAAGAGCAGAAATAAAAATAGATATGATACAATAAATAAAACCAAATATGCATATCATGTAAGTAAATATAAATAAACAGTCCCTCTCAAGAAAAAGACTCTCAGTTTACAGCAAAGAGCAAAATTCAATTATACACTCCACTGTATACAAGGGTCAGACCTAAAACAGAGTGATTAAAAATAGCTGAAAAAAAGGGTGCCTGGGGGGCTCAGTCAATTAAGTCTCCCACTTTAGATTTCAGCTCGGGTCATGATCTCAGGGTGGTGAGATGGAGCCCTGTGTGGGGCTCCATGTTGGGTGTGGAGCCTGCTTAGGATTCTCTCTCGCCGCCCCCCCCCCCACTCCTCACCACTAGGGAGCACATGTGCACTCTCTCTCTAAAAAAAAAAAGAAGATAGCAGGAAGGGAAAAATGAAGGGGGGGAAATCGGAGGGGGAGACGAACCATGAGAGACGATGGACTCTGAAAAACAAACTGAGGGTTCTAGAGGGGAGGGGGGTGGGGGGATGCGTTAGCCCGGTGATGGGTATTAAAGAGGGCACATTCTGCATGGAGCACTGGGTGTTATATGCAAACAATGAATCATGGAACACTACATCAAAAACTAATGATGTAATGTACGGTGATTAACATAACAATAATTTTTAAAAAGTTTGAAAATAAAAAATGAGCAAATGCTATCAAGCAATATATACAAAATAATTTCCAAATCAAGCAAGTTTGACTTGAAGACAAAAAAAATATTGAACAAGACAAAGGATGTTAATATTTACAAAGAAAAACTCCACAGTAAGCTCTCCCAGTAATTAATAACTATGCATCAAAAAGAGAGCATTAAAATCATAAAGCTGGGGCGCCTGGGTGACTCCGTTAAGCATCTGATTTTCAGCTCAAGTCATGATCCCAGGGTCCTGGAATTGAGCCCTGGGTCAGGCTCCCTGCTCAGCAGGGAGTCTGCTTCTCTCTCTCCCTCTGTCCCTTCCCCACCCACCCACGCTGGTGCTCTCTCTCACACACACTCTCTCTCTCTCACTCTCTCAAATAAATCAATAAAATCTTTTTTAAAAATCATAAAGCTGAACCTGCTAGGAATAAAAGGAAAAAATACATTTAGTAAAAGATGTTAATTTACCTCCCTCAGTTCAGGACAATATTAAATGAACAAAAATAATTACTAAGGATATGGATAATATAACAGTAACAATAAAAAGCTAAGATAGACCTAATTGCCAAATATCCAGTTCCATAACGTGGAAACAGAAAACAGGTATTTGGAAATGCTCACAAACACTGACCCTAAAGGAGCTCACGTTGAATTCCTCATCAAACTGCAAAATGTTCTGAAATAGCACTTATATCCTCACACTTCTGTGCAAGGAAAGAAAACGTAACACAATAAACATGCTACCAAGCCACACGTTTTGGTCGGGGTTTCCCCAAAAGCAGAATCTGAGAGAAGAACTTTGACACACATCGTTTATTTGGGAGACAAGACAAATGGGAAGAAGTAGGGAAAGTGAGACAAAAATTGTGTGGGAAATGAGGGAAATACTGGATCTCAGTTTTGCTGGGGACCCTCTACCGGATCATGAAGAACGCACCTCGGAACTTTCCCATCTAGAGAAGAGGAAGCTGGGGTATTTGTCCACTGACTCCTGTCCCTTATCAGTTGCAGGCGGCTCCAGAGAACATTCTATGTGGTATTGCCTGCTGACCTACATGCCCTGGGCTACTGGAGAAGTTACCTTCAGGCAGAGAAGGGGAACATTGCAGCTGGGAGCTGAGATGGAAAGTTGCCAACGTGCACACCTGTCCTGCAGTTAAACACAGAGGAAGGCTGAGTGGGTATGTACTGGGCACACCCTAAAGGGACCTCCCATGACTAGTGCCTTTGCACAACTCCCTCCCCTTGAGTGCTGGTGGAACCGGAGACCACTCCAACCAACAGAATATGGCCAAGGGCATGGGAAGCCACTCCCATGTTAAGGTTTTGTTAAGTTACATTTTATAGAAAAGGTGAAGGGGTTTTGCAGATATAATTAAAGTCCCAGATTAGTTTTGATTTAGTCAAAAGGGAAATTACCTTGGGTGGTTCTGACTCAGTAAAGTGAAAAATTCTTAAGAGGGACTGCAGCATCCTAAAGTCAGAGAGATCCCTCCGGCTGACCTTGAAGAAGCAAAAGCTGTTGTAAAGTGTTTGAGGTGAGCTCTCTACCAGCTAACCAGCTGACTGTGGCCTCGTAAGACCCAAACAGGGGTCAAGGTCTGAACTCCTGAGCCACATGGGCTGAGAGATAACAGTACCTGTTATGTTAAGTCACTAAGTTTGTGGTGATTTATCTCTTAGCCCAGAAAACTAATATGGGATGTGAGGTATCAACAGCATCTTCTTCACTAGAGAATAAGTCATAACACCTGATATTCTCACCTAAGAGTCATCAAAGATGGAAGCACAGATCATAGATGTTAACAGCGATGAAGTCACTATCAAAACCCATGGGTCACAGCTTCAACGGTGCTCAGAGCAAGATCCACAGCCTCCACCTTCTTATGTTGATGAAAAATAAAGAAAAGGGGTGCTTGGGTGGTTCAGTTGGTTAAGCGTCTGACTCTTGATTTTGGCTCAGAGCATGATCTCAGGATCGTGAGATCGAGCCCCCTGTTGAGCTCTGTGCGTGGAGTCTGCTTAAGACTCTCTCTCTCTCTCCCTCTCCCTCTGCCCCTTCCCTCCCCCATCCCGTGATCTCTCTCTCTCTCTAAAAAAAAAGCAGAAGAAAAGAAAGAAATGAAATGAAATATATTTAGGATTCAACTCAAGAAGTTTGGGGGAGGGGTGCCTGGGTGGCTCAGTTGGTTGAGCAACTGCCTTCGGCTCGGGTCATGATCCCAGGGTCATGGAGAAGCCTGCTTCTCCCTCTCCCACTCCCCCTGATTGTGTTCTTTCTCATTCTCTCTCTCTCTCTCTCTCTCTCTGTGTGTCAATTAAATAAATAAATAAAATCTTTAAAAAAAAAGAAGTTTGGGGGAAAATAACAAAATAATAACAATACTAACAACAAAATTAACTTAAGAAAAGCAGAGAGAAAGAATTAGCAAGACGGGGAGGGATATGGTAGAAGAACAAAATAAGGGAAAAATGGTAAAACTAATAGACAAATTCAAGAGGCAATCCCTTAAAAAGTAAAGGAAACTAGAACTGTAAGCGACCCTAAGCAGAGGAAAAAGAAAACTACGTAAATATGCAAAAGATGTGAAATTAAATGGGGAGAAATAAACACAAACACAGATAAAATAAAAAGAATGAGAAACTATTGTACTTTGGTTGACACGATACAAACATATTTGAAAGGGTAGATTAAATGAAGTTTGAATAGGGAACTATGAATTACCAAATGTGACCCTAGAAGAGAGTGAGAACACTTGTGTCCAAAGTGCACATTGAAGCAGAAATGGGTTGGTGGCAATGGCAGCAAGAGGTGAATCTGGAGAGATGGGGACAGACTGAGAACACCTAGGAAGCCAGGTAAGTGAACTCTGATCTGACCTTGAACTTCAAGACCTGAAGCCGTGTGATGTGGAACTGAGCCACTTCCCAACGAGGAACTGATAGGATCTGATTCTGCCCTTTCAAAAGATCACTTCCGAAAAAACAGATAAAATCACAAAAAAAAAGAAAAAAAAACACATAAAATCAAAATGGAACAATTATAGTGGGAAACGGACACAGTTAAGAAACAGCCCCTGCCCTTCACAATAAAGACCCCAGATAAATTCACAATCTAATTGCGTTCATCCTCTAAAGTTGAATTCCAACGCCATTTTCATTGTTTGAGACAACGAAAAAGAAAGCTTCCAATTAGTTTTATGAAGCTGGACATTTGAGAAGTAAACACCACAAAGGTAGATAAATTTCATTTGTGAATACTGGTATGAAAATTTTACATAAAATGTTAGAACCCGATAGTATCTTAAAGAAATCGATGTCCAAGTTTAAGTAATATCAGGAATCATAATCAGAAATTATCAAAGAATAATCTGATATTAGGAAATTATTAATGTATTTCACTTTCTTAATAGCTCATAGTGAAAAATTATGTGATCCTTTCCAAAGATACTTAGAAGGGGATAGAAATAGGCAGATAGGGATATGGATGTGATATGGATATAGATACAGATATACAAAAGTACAGCATGAAACCTGGAAAGAAGGAAGTAACTCTATCATTACTTGCAAATAATGTGATTGTATGCCTAAAGAGCATAAAAGAATAAACTCCAAAGCTATTTTTTAATTGAAGTATAATTAACATACAGTGTAATATTAGTTTCAGGTGTCCACTATAGTGATTCAACAGTTCTATACATTGCTCCGTTCTCATCGCAATAAATATACTATTAATCCCTTTTATTTCACCACTCCCCCCACTATCGCCCCCAGGCAACAACCAGTTTGTTCTCTCTAATTAAGAGCCTGGGTTTTTTGTTTGTTTTCTCTTTTTTTGGTTCATTCATTTGTTTTGTTTCTTAAACTCCTCACATGAGTGAAATCATATGGTATTTGTCTTTCTCTGACTGATTTATTTCACTTAGCATAACACTCTCTGGCTGCATCCATGTCATTGCAAATGGCAAGATTTCATTCTTTTTTATGGCCCAATAACATCCATTGTTCTATATATAGATACATATACCACCCCTTCTTTATCCATTCATCTATGGATGGACACTTAGGCTGCTTCCTTACCTTGGCTATTGTAAATAATGCTGCAATAATAGGGATGCATATATCTTTTCTTTTTTTAAAGATTTTATTTATTTATTTGACAGAGAGAGCGCACAAGCAGGGGGAGCAGCAGGCAGAGGGAGAAGGAGAAGCAGGATCCCCACTCCGGGATAATGACCTGAGCCGAAGGCAGTTGCTTAACCAACTGAGCCACCCAGGCGCCCGCTCATTGTGGTTTTGATTTACATTTCTACTTGGCAAAACTATTACTAATAAAAAAAATAAACTGGTTAGTCAAAAACTAATGATGTAATGTATGGTGATTAACATAACATAATAAAAAAAGAAAGTAAAAAAATAAATTGAAGTAAAATTAAAAATAAATACACAAACTGGTTAGATAAAAAATTAACATAAATAATAGTTTTTTGTATATTTACCACAAGAAAGTAGAAAACTTATTTCACTTGTAGTAGTGATGAAAAGTATACAAGAGCTAGAAATAGGTATAATTTAAAATATGCAAGATCGAGGGGTGCCTGGTTGGCTCAGTTGGGGGTAGCGTGTGACTCTTGATCTCAGAGGTGTGAGTTGGAGCTCCACGTTGGGCATAGAGTTTACTTAAAAATAAAAAAAATAAAAGTCTTAAAATAGGCAAGACCTATATCAAGAAACATTTTAAGTGAAACTGATAAAGTTTTTAAAAAACTGAACAAATGGAAAATTACTGACTAGGAATGCTCAATATTATAAAGATTTCACATGTCCCTAAATTAAGCTATAATAAATGCAGCAAATGTTACAAACAGGGTTTTGATAACACTAGAAAAATGTATTCTAAAATACATATAGAAAAATAAACATGCAATGATAGTTGGGACACTTAGGAACAAAAAGAATGGGAACCAGGACTGCCACACTGAAAAAAATAAATCCACAATAATTGCAACTATGTGGACTCATGCTTGAATAGACAAGCAGATCAAAGGAAACGACTGGGGAGTCCACAAACCAACCAAAAATGTATGTGAGTTTCATAAGTGATAAATATAACACAACAAATCAGGGAGGAAGAAAATGGGCTCTTTACCAAATTGTATCCATAGCCAATCTCAAAGAAAAGAAGTATCTCTACTTCCCTAACACCAAATTAAATTTTAGGTGATCACAGATTTACACATTAAAAAACTAGAACAAGACAGCTGAAGACATGAGAAAAAATTTTTAAATAATCCTGGAGTGAGAAAGACTTTTCTAATTATGATCACCCCCCTCCCAAAAGCCAGAAAGCCTTGAAAGAAAATTGGATAAATTGGACTACCATCAAAATGAAAAGTTCTAAAAAAAATGAGAAATTCTGAATGGAAAAATACCATAAACAAACTCAAAAGACATATGACATACTGGGGAAAATACTTGTTCACATGTATCACAAAGGGATTGTTCCCTTTCTCTATAAACAACACACACAAACCACAGACAAAATGTGTGTAACTTGACCTAGAATAATGAAAATGCAAAAATATAAAACCACAATACGTTTCCCCTGTATCAGAGAGGCAAAAATAAATTTTGGCTGCACTCCGCATTGGCAGGCATGGATGTTGGCTTGGGGACCAGCACAGGTGTGAGGAAACAGGTAAATTCCAACCACCGCAGGTGGTGGTAGAGCAAATCATGACCTCCATGGAGGGCAATATGGCCATGATCAACAAAATTACAATTACTCATACCCAGGGTCCCAGCAATCCAACTTGCTTAGGTACGAAATGATGCAGTCAATTGACATTCCATAGAATGAATATTTGTTGAAAGCCTACGATGTATCAGTCCTGTTCTAATTGTCGAAGATAAAGCAGGAAGCAAAACAAAATCCTTCCTCTATTCCAGGAAGGACATAATTCTTTTCTCTCTCTCTTTTTTTTTTTTTAAGATTTTATTTATTTGAGAGAGAGAATGAGATAGAGAGAGAGCATGAGGCGGGGAGGGTCAGAGGGAGAAGCAGACTCCCTGCCGAGCAGGGAGCCCGATGCGGGACTCGATCCCGGGACTCCAGGATCATGACCTGAGCCGAAGGCAGTCGCTTAACCAACTGAGCCACCCAGGCGCCCATCTCTTTTTTTAAGGAAGGAAATAATTCTTGGTGAGGGCATACCGCAAACAAATAAAAGAGACCAATACAACAAATTCTGGTTCATATATACAATGGAATACTATAACGCTATTTTAGAAAGTGAGGCAGCTCTATGATTGTTATGATATGTACTGATATGAAAGATATAGCAAGTGAAACCAGCAAGGTTAGAAACATATGCATAGTAAATTGCTATTTGTGTAAAAACAAAAACAAAACAAAACAAAAACCCTCCATACACCACACACACACACACACACACACACACACACACACAGAGGGACACACACACAGAGGGACACACACAGAAAGCTAGAAATTGTAGTTGTCTCTGGATATCAGGGAAATCAGGGTGGAAAGGAGACATATTTTGCTGCATATCCTCTTGTTCCTTTGGAATTATGTGCCATGCACATGTCTTAAATATAAAATAATGCATGAAAATTGCTACTAAAAATATAAATAAATAGAAATGATTGAGCATATATGCCCAAACAAGTGTTAATTCTGAGTACACTATTATACTAAATAATAGCAAATTTTAAAACTATAAGGAAGAGAGAATGCAAATCTACAAAGTATAAAAAGTGCTCTGTGTTTCTTCTTAAATTCATGCTTGCAAAATTGCAATGCAACTCCTAGGCACATGTTCTCAGTTGATTCTCTGCTCTTCCATGGGTCCATGTATTTTCAGTATCTGTGTGATGTTCATGGTCACTTCATTGGTGACCATGTCACCACGGCTCCATCCACCAGCAGAGAGCTCTCAGGGCACTGGGAGCTCTCTTTATTTTTCCCTTGTGTCTCCAAATGACCAGAGTAGACTGAGGGGCTCCCTGGGCACCTCAACTATTTCCAAACCCTGGTGGTTTATCTTCTTCCCCACAGACCAGCCCCTTCTCTAGCTCTCTAATGATTTTTGAGCAAAGTCATTAGGACCCTGCCAATCCCAGTGCTTTCTACTGAGCCCTTTATTATCATCAGATAGATCACCGTTACGGACTGAATGTTTGTGTCTCCCCCAAAATTCATAAGGCGAACTACCCAATAAGGTGAATAACCCAATGTGACAGTATTTGGAGATGGAGCTTCTAGGAGGTAGTTAGGGTTAGATGTGGTCATGAGGGTGGCATCTGAACAATGGGAGTAATGCCCCTATAAGAAGAGATTTCCAGGTGCCTGAGTGGCTCAGTCGGTTAAGCATCTGCCTTCAGCTCAGGTCATGATCCCAGGGTCCTGGGATTGAGCCCCGCATCAGGCTCCCTGCTCAGCGGGGAGTCTGCTTCTCCCTCTGCCCCTGCTGCTCCCCCTGCTTGTGCTCTCTCTCTGACAAATAAATAAATAAATAAAATCTTAAAAAAAAAAGTCCCACGGTTATAAAGTACAGCATGTTAACTATAGTTAACAATAATACTGTATTGTGTATTTGCAGGTTGCTGAGTAGATCTTAAAATTTCTCATCATAAGAAAAAAATTTTTTAAGGTTGATTATTTTATTTAATTTTCTTTTTTTAGTAATCTTTATACCCAAGTGGGGCTCGAACTCACAACCCCGAGATCAAGAGTCACATGCTCCACCAACTGAGCCAGCCAGGCGCCCCAGGAAAAATATATATATATTTTAACAACGTATGATGATGGGGGTGCCTGGGTGGCTCAATCGTTAAGCGTCTGCCTTCGGCTCAGGTCATGATCCCAGGGTCCTGGGATCGAGCCCTGCATCCGGCTCCCTGCTCAGCGGGGAGCCTGCTTCTCCCTCTCCCTTTGCCTAACGCTCCTCCTGCTTATTCTATCCCTCTGTGTCAAATAAATAGATAAAATCTTTAAATAAAAAGAGAGAGAGAGAGACTCCCAAGAGCTTGCTTTCTCTCCCTGTGCACCCACAAAGAGGTCACATGATCACACGCAAGCTGGCAGGTGCCTACAGCCAAGAGAATTTTCAGAATGAAACCTACCTTCCTGCACCTTGATCTTCTACTTCTCAGACTCCAGAAGTATGAGAAATGGATTTTGGTTGTTTAATACACGGTATTGCGTCATGGCAATGTGGGCTGACGGATACAAACATTTTCCCTAATTCAACCACGTAACTGTCTCAAGGGGCCAGGCCGTTTTGAAACGCCATCCACTCTGCAGAAGGAGGGTGGTGATGGTTGCACACCAGTGTAAATGAATTTAATGCCACTCAACCATACCCTTAAAATGACAAAAATGGTAAATGTTGCTATTTGTTTTTGTACCACACACAAAAAGGGCATCGAACTCATTTTCTCATTTTAAACTCAGTTACCCCACCCCGCTCCCCTGCTTGCCCCAATGACAGACGTATCTATAGCCTCTCTGTGGAATAGGATACTATAGGAGAGATGCTCATTGCATAGCTATTTAATGTTTGAAAATAGAACTTTGGGGAAAAAAAATGTAGGCATGGGGGTTGCGGGGTAAATGAACCGTCACACTGTAAGTTAATAACCCCCAGGAATCCTGAAGGCTATTTTAAAACATTGTGTTAAGAGCCCTGGAAGAATTTGTGATGAAGAGCGAAAATACTAGACACTTGGAAAACAAAATTCCCGGCCCGCTAGCTCTCAAAGACAAAGATGCTAGAACAGCCACGGGCTTCAGAAACATAAGGAGAGAGAGAGAGAGAAAGGGAATGTCTCGAAATGGAGTAGAAATTGGAAGAGGAAGCAGGACGTAAAATAAAGTCTCGGAAAGAAAGCTCCCCTGGGGTCTGAAGGCACCGCTGGGATTGGGCTCACCAGAGTCCACTTGAAATAAACTAGTCTTTAACTAGGTGCCTTGATTTCACAGGTGACTTACTACATCAGGTGCTCGTCATCTCCACATGCATGTTTCCCCATACTTAATGGCATGTATCCGCCCTGGGATATCAGTAGATCCTGCCTAGCTCCTGGTGAAAATGTCCATTCCGCAATGCATCTTTCCCTGTTTCGTTACTTCAGGGCGGTAGAATGGAGAAATCTAGGGTTCAGAGAAAAGTGGAGGACCACACTTGGCCTGCAATCCCCAGAGGGCTGTGTGGCTAATGTGCAATTTGTATGGGGGAAATTCGGAATGCAAGTCACTGATTGGCACTGTTATATCTGGCAGGACATCTGACTTCTCCAAACCTCAGCAACCCCACCTTTGAAATGTGGATACTTTTAAATAATGCCCCACCCCGGTTGTGTGGCTATGAGGATTCCATGAGCTGATGTGCTTCATGAGAGAGTATCTTGAAATATTAATTTTGGTGCCTTCTGCCCCCACCCCAGCTCCTGTTCCCCGCAGTGGTCAGCCACCAAGCGAAGCAGTGCTGTTACAAAAATGAGAACCAGAAACAGTCAATGCTTGCAATTTTGACTTCCAGAACAGGATGCTTTGGGAAGTCTTGCTCGGGGTGGGAGAAGTGAGTGGGAAGGAAGAGGGAGGTGTCAACAGAGAACAACATTGTACAATGCACTTTGTGATTATAAAATACAGAGTGTAAAATAATGGGATACAAATTACTTAGCACCATTGAAGATTAAAAGGCTTCTAAGTTTGTAATACCAGAAGACCAAGAAAAGCTGAGCTATTAGCACAAGGCTTTGAAAATATGATGTACCAAGCCATTTTACCTTGTTACACATATAACAGTATTTGCAAGACATTTACCTCAAACTTATGAAGAATTTAAACATTAAGCCAGTTCCTTTGAATGTTCTTTTCTTGCCATCTTTATGCTTTATTTTGTGTCTTGTCATCATAAAATTCAGTAATTCGTTTACAAACAGCTTTCCTGTCAAATTCTACTATAATTGCAGTGGTTACTTGTTACATTTGTATTATCCCTGAGTCCATAATATTCACTTACCTGTTTGAGATAGAAAATTACATTGAATCATTAAATGATAGAATTAATTCAGCCAGTATAAAAAACTTGTCAGGTCCTGTTGAGGTTGGGGGGGAAAATCTCATTTCTTCCAACTTCAATTATAATAGAAATAGTTTTTTTTTGTTTTGTTTTGTTTTGTTTTGTTTTTAGAGAATGAGAGACAGAGAGCCTGAGAGGGAGGAGGGTCAGAGGGAGAAGCAGACTCCCCACTGAGCAGGGAGCCCGATGCGGGACTCGATCCCGGGACTCCAGGATCATGACCTGAGCCGAAGGCAGTCGCTTAACCAACTGAGCCACCCAGGCGCCCTATAATAGAAATAGTTTTAAACACAACAGAGAGGGGCACCTGGGTGGCTCAGTCATTAGGCATCTGCCTTTGGCTCAGGTCGTGATCCCAGGGTCCTGGGATCGAGCCCCACATCGGGCTCCTTGCTCCGCGGGAAGCCTGCTTCTCCCTCTCCCATTCCCCCTGCTTGTGTTTCCTCTCTCGCTGTGTCTCTCTCTGTCAAATAAATAAATAAATAAAATATTTTAAAAATAAATAAACACAACAGAATCTTGGTGTTTTCTTCAACCAGTATATGGTGTAAGTAGTATTATTTATTTTAAAGTCAGTGACGTATCTGCAATATCTTTAGTGAGACTTTTGTAAATTATTAAATTTATAAAAGATAATGACCATCAGTATAAGACTTTACTGTTCATAGAGCACATGAGGAAAACTTCCTATATAAGCTAAGTTTTGACCCAAGAGTCAAGAAAGAACTGCCGAGAAAGAAAAGAATTAGCAAAGCGTGGGCAAGGTATGGAGGAGACTGGTCAAGAAAACCCATCTAAGCTGGTCAGGCATCCAGGCGAAGTCAGATCCTTGTTATGAAGTCTGGTGGGTGGGGATAGGTGAGATGATCTTCCCATTCCCCCACAACCTCGATACCAGTTCTAATCAAGTCTTAGAATTGCAGAAGCATGCGTCTGGCAGGTGCTCTGGGCAGAGGAGGTGGGGGTAGGGGCTTTGAAGTGGAGAGGTGAGGCTGGTGAGCTCCCACTTTTACTATTGCAGTGGACACAGACTTCAGGGTTGGTTGGTTCCCTCTACCTTTCTCATGCAAGGTAGGCAGACAGTTCCACGACTTCTCATTAATCATATAGCTGAAATGTTATGAATTTCATCAATCTAAAATTACGTCCAAGTATGCCTCATACTATTTGGACAAACTTAGCATTGAATCTGATTAGGATACTTCACGGGCTAATTAACCACCCTGAGGGGTGTGAATAGCAATAACTTGCTCTTACACATGAAGTATTTTAGTATGATTATACCAATAATAAAGCCACTGTTCAGACTGAATGCTGGGATATGAGGACAAGACAGTCATTAAAAAGCTAACATTTAGGGGTGCCTGGGTGGCTCAGTCAGTTAAGAATCCCACTCTTGATTTCAGCTCAGGTCATGATCTCAGGGCCCTGGAATCGAGCCATGCATCGGGCTCCACGCTCAGCCCGGAGTTTGCTTGACCCTCTCCCTCCCCCTCTGCCACTCCCCTCGCTCTTTCTCTCTCTCTCTCTCAAAAAAATGAATAAATAAAATCTTTTTTAAAAGCTAACATTTATTAAACGCTCCCCATGCAATAAATATTATGCTACCAATCTGCTTTATCTTAATAATTGCAACAGTCCTGAATTGTGAATTGTGTAGGATTATCTCCATCTTACAAAGAGGAAACTGAGGCATAGAGATTAAGTACCTTCACCCAAGGTCACTTAATTAACACTAGAGCCACGATTCAAATCTAGGTTTGCTTAACACTATTCAAGACAAGAAAGGTATTCTGAAGGTGGGATTGACTAGTTTGGATTTAGACCCTTGACCACATCATCTACAGAAGAAATACATTTTTCCACCATGAGTAGAAAAATGGGCAGAAATCTCCAGTATCTCAGGTAGGAGAGGTTGAGGACACTTGAAAGAGTGATTCAGAAATGCAGACCTTGGCAGCTAAAAGGTTTTCCATATTACAGGAAACTGGAGAAACGGAACCACCGAGTCAGAAGAAACTGGCAAACTTCATGACCAACCAGGGAAACAAGTTTATTTCCAACATGTTTTGCTTCCAACTGCGTCTGGCAATAGAATGCCCACCACAGCGTGATGATTTGGGGACACACTTTTCTCCCCTGTCCACTGAGGATGGAGACAAAGACTAGTTCTTCATTATATGCCTGCCCCATGACACAAATACGAGAAAGGAAAAAAAAACAAACAAAGCCAAGCAAAGCCAAACAAATGATTGCAGTCATTCGATTAAACACATCTCACCATAGTGAGACGGTGCAAGAATTTCCTGTCTACACTGTGGTGTATTAAATGCATTCACAGAGGCAAACACCCAAGCCATGGAAGGACACAGGGCGGACACTTCACCTGAGCCTGAGTGGGACAAGCATCCTGGGAGAGATGATCCTCGAGTAATCCTTGAAGAATGTGCCGGGGTTACACAGGTCGGGGGCAGGGGCGGACCTGTGAATGAAATACACTACAGGATTTGCAAAGGAGATGATGCCCAAAATATAGATTGGCCCAGAAGTTGACATGCCCTGGGTTCAAATCTAGGAAATGTAAGCTACAGGGGGGTGGGGAGAATGGGGGGGGGGCAAGGGGTTGGTCAGTGAAAGATCTTATACTTATTTGCCACTTCTGCAAGCCCAGATTTCTTGAAGCAAAAAGACGTGCCCTAGGGTTTGAGGGAAATTAGATATTCGTGACTAATACCTAACTGAAGCCCTCTCTCGATGGACTAGAGTGAGGGGAGCTTTAGAGCTCTCTGTTGCACCGATGCCCAGAGCAAATGCAGTGAGCCCATAGGGTGTTCAGAACCTCTCTTATATAAAGCAGAGGAAATCTTTCAGGTTTCTATGACCTCCTGCCAGGAAAGCCCACGGCGTTCTTTAATGCACTAGAGTGTTTCTGCGCACGGATTACGAATCATGCAGGTCAGGGGGGGCATTTCTCTCCAACTCACCCATGACCGTGCCCAGCCCCATGCAGCCTGCATTGAGGCACGGCGATGCTGATGGTAACTACCACGCCGATCCGATCGAAGCTCCAAGTCGACAGTGAGTAAATCTAATTCGCATTCGACTCTAAGGTTTCTTTCTTGTTTTTAATCCTCTGCTAACTGCCCTGCAGGAACACATGTTGTTATTCTGAGCCTGGCATATTATTGGAATGACTTAACAGCATCTCCCGTTGCCAGTTCATTGTGTTTAGGGTTTGAAGGCTTTGCACTATTTCCTTTTCTTCTTTTGATTAAAACGATGTGCCAAAAACAGTATAGAAATCAGAGACCGCAAGCCTTCCAAGACACTGCTTTTGCAGAAGCAAAGAAGTTTCTCTGAATAGCAGCACCTGCTCTTCTTGGCTTTTTTTCTTTCTCTCTGTTGTTGTTGTTGTTGTTGTTTTTCCTTTCCTTTTTCTTGCCTCCCTTCCTTAGAGCTGGCTCCTAATTTGTTCTCCTCTGGTGCAACTTGAGTTGCTGTGTCTAAATGGCCGTTACACGGGGTCACCTAAGTGGGGGAGGGACGGGCTGCCACCGACCACAGCCTGCAAGTGCAGATCCTTCTGTGTGTGTAGGAAACACCCAGGATGACTCCTCACTTTGTCTTGGCTCTGTGTGATCTCTGCCGTTTTCCTGAAACATTCAGCTCATTGGCATTCCCAGTTTTAACACAGATGCGGGCAGTGTATTTCTCCACAGAAAGAAAAACAAATCGAGCACACTGGCACAATGATAACCGGCCACAGACAGCTCACCTGGGAGGGTGACATTAGGGAATGGTGGGGACCGTGGTGAACGGGAGTGAGCTTCCTGTCTGAAGGGGGCAAGCACCACCCCACTTTAGCCAAGTTTTGCTTGATGGGACTGGCAGGTGGACACAGCTTGAGCCAACCTTCCCATGGTTTTTGGAGAGAAGCCAGAAATTTCCTATTTTTTTAGGGGAGATACACTGGATTTTAAATGTTGGGTTTTTTGGTTTTGTTTTTCTGTTTTGGTTTGGTTTGGTTTTGCTGGGAAGAACCAACATGATGGCCATGGGCTGGATTTGGCCAGCAGGTCTCTGATGTTTCAGTTATAATCTAGGTCTACTGCTGTTGAACAGCTACTCCTACATATATATTATATATTCTCACCCTATATTATAGCCCCCTTCACATATATATATCTTCTGTATCATCTATTTTTCCTAAAATGGTGTTAGGTACATAATACATGTTGCTTGGATGCTGGAGGGATGGATGGATGAATGGCCAATCGGATGGATAGATTGGTAAAATAAAGGAATAAAGGAATGAGCAGTTTCCTAATGGTGAGTATCACTCAGCTGGTGAAAATGGGTTGATATGAGAATGGGGAACCCTAAATTCTGGCTTATCTTAGACTCAGTTTAATTCAACTAAATTAAGAGATATTCTTAGAGCTTCATCTGAGTCCATATCTGGACTACTCCCAACTCCTTCCCCCACCCCAACTGGGAAACTACTTTGATTTGTTACTTTGTAAGACGATATGTACAGGAATGTTTATTGTAGCAATGTTTGAGGGAAAAAACTAGGAGCAAAGTGAATGCAGCTCAATAGAAAAATGGCCGAGTATACTGTTACTACATCTACAACACGGAATATTTACACTACCAACACAAATCATAACTTAGAGTCATCCCCTTGACTCGGAGGGAGTTCCATAAGGCATAACTGAATGGGGAAGAAATCAAGATGCAGAAAAGTGCGCAATAGTATACCAATTTTTAAAAATCCAACACCCCAATATATGTGTAGATATATAATTGGTTTTGAATTATATGTGTACAGAGAAAATACGACATATGTACATTGATTTGTCAATATTACCTTGTTATGGGAGGCTAATGAAGGCAAGAGACATGGGTGGGGGTGGGGGGTAACCATGCAAAAAAGGAGTTTCTTTTCCAGACACTGAGGAAGAAAAGGGACCAGAGAAATGAGATCCATTACCAAGTATAAAGAAATTCAGATTGTTCTTGTTGCCCATCTGAACAGTCGTGCACACTTTGACCTGGCTACACTTTGTGTTTTCATGTAATCAACTACATTATTCTGATTTACACTAAAGATACAGTAAGAAAGTCACACTATAATGGGCCATTCCCAGGCGCCTGGGGGGCTCAGTTGGTTAAGTGCCTGCCTTTGGCTGAGGTCATGATCCCGGGGTCCTGGGATCAAGTCCCGTGTCAGGCTCCCTGCTCAGTGGGGAGTTTGCTTCTCCCTCTCCCTTTCCCTCTACCCCTCTGTCTTGCTCTCTCTTTCTCAAATAAATAAATAAAATCTTAAAAAAAAAAAAAGATAATGGGCCTTGCCAGTAGGACTTTATTTTATGTACATGTCCCTTTTTTCAAACATCAACACTCTACTGTGTCCCAGGGATGCAGAAAATGCTAGTTGCTTGACAAAGAAGATACTTCGCTTAATGCTTACTTATTCACTCTGTAGAATTACGAGGTCCAGCCATATTGTCATGTCAGCGCATGTTGGAACAACCCTCTGGCCGGGCTCACTCTCTGGCTTACACTGTGTCATCATCCCCTCTCCCACCTACCAGCTCTGGCTCAGAGCCTGACCTTTATCTGGACTCACCTCCCTCAGTCCTTCCCAAGGCTGCAATGCAGAAATCTTTACTCCGTCTGATCATGTGTTTCCTTGGTAACCACTCAAAATCCTTCCGTCAATGAAACATCCCTGACCTCATCAACTGGTGAGAACTGAGGTCTCATTTTGTTTACTCACCTAGATCATGGTGCTTTTGTCCCACATCTGTTTGGCTGGCAGGGAACTCAGTCTTTGCTATGCATTAGCCTCCCTAAATATTGCCAGATTGGCTTAAATCAGAGATTCCCACAACTTCCTTCTCAGATTCAATTCATTTGCTAGAATGGCTCATAGAACTCAAGAAACCCATTTAGTCACTGGATCACCAGTTTATGATAAAAGGATCACAGAGGGCAGGTATGGGAAAAGACACGGAGCTTCCACGCACCCCCTTTGGGGACACCACCCTCCCCCAATCACCACGTGTTCACCAGCCTGGAGGTTTTATGTCCTCCATCCCTTTGGGTTTTTAAGGAAGCTTCATTACATAGGCACGATTGATTAAATCATTGGCCAGGGGGTCAGGAGGAGGAGAATTGAAAATACCAATCTTATAATCACTTGGTTGGTTCCCCTGGCAACCAACCCCCCTCCTTAGGTGACCTGGGGGCTGTCCAAAAGTGATCTCATTAATGTCACAAAACATACCTTTATCACTCATCACTTAAGCAATTCCAAGGGTTTTAAGGTGTTCTGTGGCAGGGACAGGGACCAAGACCAAATATATATTTGTTATTCTTTTTTTTTTTTTAAAGATTTTATTTATTTATTTGAGATGGGGGGGAGGAAGGGAGAGGCAGAGGGAGAGGGAGAAGCAGACTCCCCGATGAGTAGGGAGCCCAATGTGGGGTTCAATCCCAGGACCCTGATATCATGAGCTGAGCTGAAGGCAGACACTTAACCAACTGAGCCACCCAGGCACCCCTATATTTGTTATTCTAAATTTCAATAACCCACCTTCATTTTCTGTCTTTAACATAAAATAGAATGATACAGTATATTACATTAAAAAAAAAAAGTATGGCCTGGTTGAAGTATGCACAGTACTAATCAGAGGTGCACAAAAATACATAAATAAAACAACCTAACTTTATGCTTTGTAATTTATTTCATTTTGCCAGTATCAGGACGGCTGAGGATGGGAGATTGTGGCATTGGGCTTGGATTTTCCCAGAACTTGGCACTATCCTTTTGCTGCTAAGGCTTAGATCCCTATTGCCTTAGGGTTAATTCCCTTTCAGAGACTCAGGTGGGATTTTTTCCCTGCAATTTTGGCTCATTCTGGGTCCAATTCCGTCTGCCAAGTGTCTTTCTATCCCTAAAACTCAGTGGGATTAATGTCCCTCTCTATATTCCCAGAGGGAATCCTCAAAGCCTTATGTATACGAGTCAAGGTGGATTTACTCCCAGCTCAGTTGGGGTCAGAAGGATGGGGAGTCTGAAAGACAAAAGGAGATGACTTTCCTCCCCAGTGGTGTCCACATCCCAGTTCCTACCCAGCTCAAATACCCTGTTACCCATAGCCACTCAAATTGGAATCCTCAAGTGTAAGAAAAAGTCCCATGGGAGTAAATATTCAAATTTTAGAAGGCCTATATTTGGGGGAAGATTATTATGTAATCCATACCATCTTAGTGAGGTGAGGGGGGCAGAATGAGAGGAGACGAGGCTCCAGCTGTGAAAATTCTCTGTATTACCAGTAGAAAGAGCAAGCTTTCATGTGGTTTAGACACCTTCGTGAGATCGTAGATGCCGTCCCATGAAATTGCATGCTCCAACACTTGGTCTATTGAGTAATGCACATACCTGTACCTTTTACCCCAAATATTATGACCCTGTTGTTCACCGAAGGCCCTGAAATCATCTTAAACTATGCTGGAACATAAAAAATTAATGAAGTTACAGCTGGGCTATATTGGAGTCCCAAGAGTTATTAATATGTCTAATGAAGAACACCATCTAATGAGAATAAAGTAAGAAGAACATAAATAAGGAATGTTTCTAGAGTATCAGGCACAGCTGAGCTGGGAGAGTCATACAAAACATCACACACTGGCCTGTAACCTCCCTGGGTCTAACCTACTTCTCCTGGAAACTCCACTCTGGAGCATCTTTTGAATTGCACCCTTATGACCTAAAATTCTCAGAGTTTAAACAGTGCATTCATGAATAACCAGAAAAGTCCCCAAGAAGCTGCCTGCATGATCACTCACTGATAAAACTGGAAAAAGCCAAAATGTACCTAAACACAAGGATTAAAAATTCCAAACGCCATATTCCTCCACTAGCCAGAGAAGAGGGAGACAAGCTGGGAGACAAATGCAATTCTTTGTTATGCAACGTTGGCCAAAGTCTCCATTTTGTAAACTGCTAACCTTCAGAGACGAGAGAGTTATGAGCAATAAAGAAGGCTGGGGAATCCCCGAGGCAATTATTTGCTAGATATCTCTCAGAAAATTGTAAAATGCAGCCAATGCACAGTATGTGAAGGAGCTATTTAGATGTGAGCAAAGCTCGGGATGTTTCCTGAGAATGGAATGACTCTCTGAAGGTGACCAGGAGGGTTCTTGGCCAAGACAGGGGTGCCCAGGGAACCCCTCCCCGGGCTGGGGAGGCACCTGGACTTGGGGCCTTGATAGATTCTTCATGCCAGCACTCTGGACCTCTAGAAACCCAGCACCACCTTCATGAAAGCAGTGTGTTTCCCCATCCCTTTCTCCACCACCATCAGCCCATGCTGGCAAACTATTCATATAGGTGGATGGACTTCACCATCTCCACTGTGGCTCTTCTGCAACTGGAACCAGAAAGCACAGTTAGACAATATGTGGATTTGGCCCCCAGGCTATAGTTTGTGGACCCCTGAATGATAGACAGGATAAATGTCCAGGTACTTAGCTGGGCATTGAAGATGGCCCACTCTCATACCCTAATCTGCTTTCCTAGTCTTGCAGACCATCATTCCTTTCAACAAATAGTGACCAAGTCCCTGTTACATTGCAGGCACCATGCTGAGCAGTGGGGATAGGCAGGGGACAAGCCAAAGTCCCTGCTTTCAGGGGCTTACTGTTTCTTGCTAGATCAAAAATTAAAACACTTTGTATGATACTATAGTGGTAGAACATTTGTCTAAACCCATAAAGTGTACAACACCAAGAGTGAACCCTAATATAAACTAGAGACTCTGGATGATGATGTATCAATGTAGGTTCATTAATTGTAAAGAAGGGTACCAGTCTTGGGATGCCTGAGTGGCTCAGTCAGTTAAGCGTCTGCCTTCAGCTCAGGTCATGATCCCGGGGTCCTGGGATGGAGCCCTGCATCGGGCTCCTTGCTCATCGGGGAGACTGTTTCTCCCTCTGCCTGCAACTCCCCCTGCTTGTGCTCTCTCTCTCTCTAACAAATAAATAAATAAAATCTTTAAGAAAAAAAAAAAAGAAAGGTATCAGTCAGATGGGGCATGTTGGCAACAGGGAGGTGATGATGCATGTATATATGAAAAATCTCTTGGGGCGCCTGGGTGGCTCAGTCGTTAAGCGTCTGCCTTCGGCTCAGGTCATGATCCCAGGGTCCTGGGATCGAGCCCACATTGGGCTCCCTGCTTGGCGGGAAGCCTGCTTCTCCCTCTCCCACTCCCCCTGCTTGTGTTCCTGCTCTCGCTATCTCTCTGTCTGTCAAATAAATAAATAAAATCTTTAAAAAAAAAAAAAGAAAGAAAGAAAAATCTGTCTTTTCTGCTCTGTTTTGTCGTGAACCTAAAACTTCTCTAAAAATCATTGAAAATCACGATTACCAACTGTTAATTCATTTCACTGATATGATATACTATGAAGAAGACACACTCCGGGCTATTTCTTATTATATCAGTTTACCTGCCCAAAGTACAATCTCCATTCCTATGTGTTTACTCAATTTTTATCCCTTCTTCAAATCTCAGCAAAAGTCCCATTTCTGACCCAAAACCTTCCTCAGTTAATTCAGGCTGGGGACAGCCATAAACAAGAACACATTCAGGGCTCACTGACCAGTCCCCAAGAATTCTCCTCCTTTGAGCTGCAAGAGTACCTAGTATACATAGTATTCATTATACAGTACAAAGTAACGTATTTGATGCCAAGGCCCTCACTTTCTTTGCAAATAAATTGTAAGGGGTGCTTCCTTCCACACTGTATCTGTTCCTCAGTACCTGACAGAAGCAGGGAGAAAAATAAGACGAACAGCAAGAGGAGCTTTGAATGTTCACAACCAACGAATAAATACGTAATCGACCAAAATTGGTGTCATAAATACGAATGGAGGGTGAGTGAATTTCTAAAGTGGATAAAAGGATAGGCAGTTAGCTACACCAGGAGCTGGTGAACTTTACCTGTAAAGGGTCAGGAAGTGAAGAGTTGAGACTGTGTGGGCCACACGTGGGTCTCTGTACCATCTCCTTCCTCTTCTTCCTTCTTTTTTTTTTTTTTTTGGATCTTTTAAAAATGTGAAAGTCTTGGGCTCCTGGGTGGCTCAGTCGGTTGGGTGTCTGCCTTCAGCTCAGGTCTTGATCCCAGAGTCCTGGGATCAAGCCTTGCATCAGGCTCCTCCCCCTGCTCGTGCTCTCTCTCTCTCAAATAAATAAATAAAATCTTTTTTAAAAAATGTAAAAACCATTCTTAGACTAGAGGGCACCTGGGTGGCGCAGTCGGTTGGGCATCTGCCTTCAGCTCAGGTCATGATCCTGGAGTCCCAGGATTGAGCCCCGCATCGGGCTCCCTTCTCAGCAGGGAGTCTGCTTCTCCCTCTGACCCTCCCCCCTCTCATGCTCTCTCTCTCTCTCTCTCTCAAATAAATAAATAAATAAAATCTTTAAAAAATAATAATAATAAAATCATTCTTAGACTAGAAAAACCAGGCCATGGGGCCAGCAGCTTGCCAGGCCCTGATCTACTCAGATAAGTAACATAATGAAGAGCTGTTCCTTTATTCCCATCTGTTTAACCTGAGAGGGCTCCAGGGAGGAGGTGGTGGTATTTTGAGTTCTTGAGTGAGAGCTGAGACTTGGCCTGATGGTGAGGTAACAGGGGAGCAGAGTGACCTAATGGAAAGGAACCGGGTTGAGAATCACAGTGCTGGCACTCGGGCTCTCTCTGTGGCTTCGGCCAAGTCGCCCCTGTGCCTCCAGTAACTTCTGTGAGTTATCGCCATGAAAAATGAGCAGAAAAGCGGCTCGCGGCGAGAATAAGATGAGATCATATCGCAGCGCTTTGGAAACTGACAAGCATCCCAGGAAGACCTTGATAAAATTAGCAAAGCCAAAAATGTAAGCTACACTTGAAAATTCCAAATTCGAAATGTCACACTATTTAGCTCACGAGAGAGGAGGCAAACTGTGTGAGCCGAGGGTGATTCTTTATTGCACGGCGTTGGTCCCAAACAGCTATTTTATAGGCTGTGAGCCTTCAGAAGATAATAGAGTTGTGAGCAATCAAGACAGCTGGGGATCCCTGAAGAGGAGACACAGAGACCATCGGTATGACACCAGAAGTGTGGGGAGAAGCTCTAACCCCCACAGAAGTCTCTCCCTTGGCAGTCTGCATAGAGGGTGCCCTGCATCCAAGACCTGTTCTCTGCTCCCCCAGCACGGGGGGCAGGGCTGGTGCTGCCAGAGGTATGGTCTGGGAGGACCATCCACTGTCCTGCAGACAGGAGAGAAGTAAAGACAGAAAGATGGAGCCTCGAGACAGAATAACTTTTGGTTTACAACTTTCGGCTTCTAACTGGCAGGGTCTCATACAACCCCTCTCCTCGTCCTAGAAAAATACTGCTAAAGACACACAAAAAAATGGCCAAAGCCCCATCCCCCACCCTGGAGCTTACTATTGTTGGGAAGATTGGAACAGTCTGTCAAGAGAACCTGAAAAACCCATCTACCAACTAAGAAGGCTGATGGAGTGGATTCAGAAAGACAGCTGGTGGTATACCCACTCTCGTTTGCTGCATGATGAATCCAAATGACAGTGAGGAAGCCCTTCGGACCTTCCTTCTACTGGCAGTCTTACTCGGCGTGATGGGTTGAATTGTGTCTGCCACCCCCCCAAAAAAGAATATGTTGAAGTCCCAAGCCCTAGTACCTCAGCATCTGACCTTACTTGGAAAAAGGGCCCTACAGAAGTTATCAAGTTCATATGAAGTCATTAGGATGGGCCCTAATCCAGTATGACTGGTGTCCTCATAAAAGGAGAAATTTGGACACAGACAGATACACAAGCAAGGAAGACGAAGTGAAGAGCCACAAGGAAAAATATCATGTGAAGATTAAGTTAGGAAGTGATCCAGCTCTGAGCCAAAGAACAGAAAAACAACCAAAAGCTGGGAGAACGGCCTGGAACACAGCCTCCCCTGCCAATACCTTGACTACAGACGTCTAGCCTCCAGAACCGTGAGACAAGAAAGATCTGTTGTTCCGGCTGCCCATGCTGTGGTACTTTGCATGGCAACCCAAGGAAATGAAGACACTCGGGTACTCAAAGCTCAGGACAATGGTAGCTCTCTCTCTTCATTGCATGAGGAACCCCCTTTTGGAGGCAACCAGAGTACCCTTCTCCCAATGCCATTCACATACAGCAAGAGGAATTCGGAGAACATACGAACCCAAGCCGATCTGGCTGCTCACAATTTCCGGGTTCTTTTTGGTGAATACCAGCAAGTTCCAAATGCCAGGAGCCCGTGAGTCTCCATGAGTCTGTCTCCCACACTGATGTATGTTACAGTGAAGACAAAAGTCTCAACTCAAATCCTAGCATACCTGAAAATAAGTATTAATGAGCAAAAGCAACCGAGTGAATGCCCAGCCCTCTGGGACTCAAGGCAAATACTAAGATTCTAGAAGCAGAATTCGGTTAAAGGCATACTCTGATCAGGGGATGGAATGCTCCTTCAAGGGATGGACTCAGATCCAAACCAAATCTGGGTCTGGAGGAACCACCGCAGAATGGATTCTAGAAGCACAAAATAAACCCATCAAAGAAACCCAGGAACTTACTAAAACATCACCTCCCGAAGAGATGTTCACCCGGAGAGTTTTAGTATCAAGTCAGTTGAAACTTTCAAGGAACAGGTAATCCTCAGGCAATATAAACTCCTGAATAATAAAAAAAATAAATAAAATTTTAAATGTTCACTGCAAGTAAGGATCATCTTGATACCAGAACCTCACAAAGATAGCACCCACAGAAAAGGACTATAAACCAAACCCATTATGAACCCAAATTTCAAGACGCTAAATAAAGTAGCAGCTAACTGAATGAAATTGTATATTAAAAGATCATCCATCCAAATCAACTAGGGTTATTAAGGAAGGCTGAATATATATATATTTAAGTAGGCTCCACACCCAGCATAGAGCCCAATGGGAGGCTTGAACTCATGACCCTGAGATCAAGACCTGAGCTGAGATCAAGAGTCAGATGCTTCACTGACTGAGCCACCCAGGAAAGCAATTAACAAAATACATCAAAGATAGATGTGCAATCACAATAAGCAGGCATTATTAAAATGCAGCACATATTCAGAATAAAAACTCAAAAGGAGGGACAGGAAATGATCTCTTGACATGACAAAGATAATTTGTCTTCAATAAGTCGGACCTTAAGAGTCAAACCCTGGAGGCTTTCCTATCAGAATCAGAAAAAAGGCAAGAAAGCTTGCTCTCACCATTATTATTTAACATTTTTATGGAAATCTGGCCAATTAAATGAGATATAAGATGGAAATTCATTATAATCTTTACAAAGAATCAAAATTATTATTAGAAATATGATTATAGGGCACCTGGGTGGTTCAGTCAGTTGAGCATCTGCCCTCGGCTCAGGTCATGATCCCAGGGTCCTGGGATTGAGCCCCGCATCGGGCTCCCTGCTCAGCGGGGAGTCTGCTTCTCCCTCTGTCCCTCCCCCCACTTGTTCTCTCTCTCTCTCTCTCTCAAATAAACAAATAAAATCTTTAAAAAAAACCTGTAGATTTCCCATATACCACCCATGTGTGTTACATAACATAACAAAAAGGCTTACATTCACAATAACAAAACATGCAGAATATTTTGCAAAAGCCTAACAAGAAGCATACAGATTCTATATGAAGAAAGCTATCAGCTATTCTTGAAGCTTTTGTAAGCTTAACAGTACTCGCTACAGACATTTTCCACTTCCCCTACATGAAACAAGAGAAGGGGCCATGTCTGTTTGGGATTTTTTTTTTTTAAAGATTTTATTTATTTATTTGACACAGAGAGAGAGACAGAGAGCGCATAAGCGTGGGGAGTGGCAGGCAAAGACAGAAGCAGACTCCCCGCTGAGCAGGGAGCCCTATGTGGGACTCGATCCTAGGACCCCGGGATCATGACCCAAGCCCAAGGCAGATGCTTAACTGACTGAGCCACCCAGGTGTGCCTGGGATCTTAATTAGACCCTCAAATGGATAAAACGGGACATGTACATATTCTTCCCTAACTGATGCTGCATTCACGAACAATGCCAAAATCTCAGAGGCCACAGCAAAGGTTTGTTTCCCACTCACGTTACATATTCTTGACACTTTGGCTGTGGTACTCCATGTTGACTCGGTTCAGGGACTTGGGCTGAAGAAGTGGCCCCTATCCGGACGTGCTTTTCTTACAGCAGAGAACAGAACAATGCCAATGAAGCAATGGCATTCAAAGCAAGAAAGACTGAAAGTATGTGAACTATCCAGTTCAGGAAGCTGAAAGAGCCCAAGATGATAAATCTAAAAAATGCAAGTGGAAGAGAGAGACAAATATAAAACTATTTTTAAAAATTTATTTAGAAAACTAAAAAGATTGTAAACCAATCAATAAAAAAACTTGCTTCTTTTTTAAAAATAATAGCATAGACCCAGTTCTGGACAAGGTTAATTGCCCAAAAAGAAAATCATTCAAGCCCACTTGTTCAATAGGCATATATAACTTCTATACCAGAAATAAGGAGTAGAAGCCTAATTTTTAAAAAAGCAAGAGTAACAACACAAATATGAAGCATCAGGAACATAAAAATCAATGTAACCATAATTGTGAAAAACACTATTTAACATTTATAAGAAATATTATTAAGAACTATATGCTATTAAATTTGAAAAGTCATATTTTCTCAAAAAAATTTCTATTAAATTTCAAAAAAATTTTCTATTAAATTCTATTAAATTTCTATTAAAAATTTCCCGGTAAGAGGCCAAAAAACTTAAACAAACCAATAAGGATGGAAGAGGGTGTGTGTGTGTTTAACAACTAGTCCCCAAGTGACATCAGGTGCAGTGTTACGGAGTAAGTGAAATTTCAAACTTTGTAAACGTTCAAGGAGCTAGGACTCTGTTCCAAAATATTAAAAAATAAAGCATGGTATGTTGCAAAATTTACTTTAATGGAGCGGGCATCACCATGTTACAAAATCTGCAGTTGGGGCGCCTGGGTGGCTCAGTCGTTAAGCATCTGCCTTCGGTTCATGTCCTGATCCCAGGGTCCTGGAATCGAGCCCCACATCGGGCTCCCTGCTCGGCAGGAAGCCTGCTTCTCCCTCTCCCACTCCCCCTGCTTGTGTTCCCTCTCTCGCTGAGTCTCTCTCTGTCAAATAAATAAATAAAATCTTTAAAAAAACAAACAAAAAACCCCCAAAATCTACAGTCAAAGAAATTCCCTGCATGACATAGGGAAGTGCTGAGGAACCATCAGAAACACAGTAACATGGGTGGGTACAGAGCCCACGGGGCTTAGTTTAAAAAGTAAAAAAAAAAAAAAAAATGTGTGCAGTGCTAAGAAAAATAAAAGAATAAAAAAATAATAAAAATAATAAAAAGTTAAAAAGAGCATGAGGTCTATAACGAAATAAATTAATAAGACATACTGCATGATGGCAATGCACATTTTCAAAGGACCCAGTCAAATAAGTGCCCTTTTAAAATGTCACAATGCTTGGAGCACCTGGGTGGCTCAGTCAGTTAAGTGTCTGCTTTCGGCTCAGGTCATGATCTCAGGGTCCTGGGATCCGGTCCCTCATCGGGCTCCCTGCTCAGCCTGGAGTCTGCTTCTCCCTCTCCCTCTGCTCCTTCTCCCATTCATGCGGCATGCTCTGTCTCTCAAATAAATAAATAAAATCTTTAAAACATGTAAAAAAAAAAAGTCACAATGTTTGTTTATTGGGGGAGGGGGAGGGAAGGGAAGGGGAGTAGGGGGTGGGGGTAGATGGGAATAAACAGGCAGACAGATAAATACATAGTGACAACTGCCATAGACCAATGACAAAAATGTGCCACAAAATAAGGCGTCTCAATAATTCAACCCTCTATACCAGAGATGATCTAAAAGGATAAAAGAAAGGAAAAACCAAAAAAACTATAGATTAAATCTCCCTTATGAACATGGATGCATAATGGTAAACGCTGACCAACATAATGCACAAAGGCAAAGTAGAGTTTATAATGAACTTAAGGTATGGCTATATGTTTAAAATCTAGTAAGTTAAAAATAGGAAAAAATATATATAGTATGTCCTTGATAGATGCAAGTGGACATTAAACTATTTTTCAACATTTTATTCTGATTCAAACTCTTAGAAAAACTAGGATATTTACTGAAAATGACAATATGACCTATCTTGGACCAATAGACAGTATCCTACAGAATGGGTAAAACACCAGAAGGATTTCCATTAAGATCAGACACAACATTAATAATATATTCAATATCAAATCAGTGCACATGTGGAAAACTAAAGAGAACCAGCTGAAAATCTATTAGAATTAATAATAAGCAGGATAAAAAAATCAAAGTTATCAAAGGATTTAAGAGTGTCAACAGACAAGTTCTTTCAAATTTATGGCAATGCTAACTGCAAATTTAATGTAATTCTTTGAAGAATAGTATTGGAGGGAATTCATTTGGAAGATCACACAGAATCACAAATGGACAAGACTGGGCAAAAAAAATTAATATAATTATAACTGTACTTAAGTAAAATATTAAAAGTTATAAATATGCTAGGTGCCAAACAAATTTTATCTCATAACTATTGAAATAGTAATATGCTCCAAAATAGGTTAGTGCCAGAGAATAGAAAACCCAGAAACAGCTGGGTGGATGGGACAGTTTGGTACTCTCTTTCTGGATTGTAATATTTCTGATATCAGGATGCGACTAAAGAATTTTAAATTGCTCCAGTTTTAAATGAGAGGGGACTCTCATAGTCAATTGCATCTGAGAATCAAGGGAATCAATTACATGATATTCCAAATCAGTTGAGAAATAAGGGACAGCAAATGAATAAAATGGTTCTGGGACACTAGATTAAATTTTTAGGGAAAAAATGTAAACGTTAAAGTCTTTCCTTATGCCCTACATCAAAAGAAATCCCAAATGGTCTAAAAAAAATAAATTTGAAAAAAAAAGAGAGACTAAGACAAACAGACAGAATGCAAGTATCCTTATCTTCACAAAACTAAATTATCTACCAGAAGAGCCTATAGTAGATATGAGCCATTTTTTGCCCTCCTAGCAACTGCCCATGACCTGCAATGATAAGAAACTTTGTCTTAATGGGATGCAGGAGCAGTCCCTCCTCCCACTGCAGACACCATAAAGTGCCCAGTAATAGTGGGATTGTGAAATCAAATATTGGTATGCCCATAAAATGAACCATTGTACACCTCTACAAATCAGGTTTTGGAAATAGCTAAATGCATAAAAAAATCTTCAGAATATAGCTAGGAAAGAGAGATGTGATCACATTTTAAAAATATATACTCTCCCATGCAAACACAGATGTGTATAAATGCACCTATCCATAGAAAAATGACATAAAGGAAAAATCATAAAAACATAAACAGTGTGTGTGACCAAATAGCAGGGTTTGGGGTTATTTAATTGCCCTTCGATATTATTTTCTAAATGTTACCTGAATCCCCTCCTCATCTGCCCATCCCTGAATAGATGAGAGAAGTAACTGACTCAGCTGGACAGCAATTTATGGTAGAGCCTGTGTGCCAAGCTATACTCAAGTAAAGATAAGCATTATTAGCCAAATAAATCAGATTCTCTCTGAATAGTTGGAACTGGGAAATGTCATATAAATGGTATGCAGAGAAAAAGGCCCCAAAGGTAGAAAGGGACCGTGTGTGAGCCAAAGCCAGCCAAAACTACAAGAAATGAGAAACCATGAGTGAGAAGACGCGAGCAGGTAGAGGAAAATGGACGTTGGTAATCAGTCGTGGGAAGAAAAGTAGACAGAGGGTAAAGGGAACAACATGGAGAAAAGATCTGTGAACTTCAGCTGTTCGGGATCCTACAGATGCTTTGGATCTCATATGGGGCCTGAGACCCAATTAAATCCTGGCTATTGGTCTTAGATGCTTATGAAACATTTATCTCCTCTTGGCCTTTACAATTAAAAAACAAAACAGTATACAACCAGAAAAAGAGTACCTTTTGTACATAAATAAATAAATAAATAAATAAATAAATAAATAAATAAATAAATAAA
>NW_023270777.1:6063095-6113412 GCF_011800145.1 Mirounga leonina | reverse complement strand
AAATAAATAAATAAATAAATAAATAAATAAATAAATAAATAAATAAAAGAATCTATGCACCCACTAAAAAAACCGGAAACTCTCAAACATCAATGTTAACATTGGTTATCTATAACATTGGTAATGGAATTACAAGTAATTTATTTTTTCTTCTTTACACTTTTGGCATTTTTCGAGTTTTCCACCATGAACATATAGTACTTTTATAATCATTTACTAAACAAATAAATGCTATTTTAAATGGCATGTGTGTGAATATGTTCTGTTGACCTCACTCTGATAAAAAACCTTCATAAATTTCACCACGAATTTCCTTGCAGAGCAAAGACCAAGACCTTTGCTGATAGGCATCTATTTCCCACATTTTTTACAACTAAATAACGAAGTGTCATTGTTCTGGGCCAAAGTTTGTATCCAAGGTCAATAGATTTCCCCTGGTGTGACTGAGTGGATCCAACATACTTAGAATGGTCACCCACTGACTCATCCAATAGGCATTCGTGTTCTGGAACAGGAAATATGTATCCATCTGAGCATCGAAGGCATCTGTGTGTGGAGTAATCAGCCTGCTCTAAGAATCTTTGCTAAATAATGCTGTAGAAATAGGGCTTCAGATCAGAATGTTCTATGTGACACTATTCTAGCAACAGACTTTGAAAGCCCATTCCCTTCAGAGTTCTTTCACCCACCCCTCTTCCAAAGAGGAGATGCAACCCCAAACAGACAATCTAAAAGAGACAGACACTCAAAGAGGGTACGCCATGCAGAAGTAAGGGTTCAACCTCTTTCTCACGCTCCCAAAACGGCACCACCCCCCTGCCCAGACCCAATCCCAAGTCCCCACCATGTGCCCTTTTCAACAAATATTCTTCTCTTTCGGATGAAACGGGCATCGTGGAAGCCTCCAGAGGATCTCAACTTCAAATGTGTGAGATCTGGGGCAAAAACATTGAACCTCGCTAAAGCTTCGATTTCATCTATAAAATGAGGGGGTTGCAGTGATCTGGAATGTTCCAGCAGCTCAAAGATCTATGCATAAGAATCTTGAAAAAGAAGCAGGGCCTACCAGGGAGGACACAGATGCCATGATGCTTCCCAGGCATGCTGTCTTGGGGAATATTTGAAGCAATCCGGATGACACTCATAAACACAGATACCTCTTCTTCGCCACTAAGGAAGCGGCTCCTTGTCTACTCTCCCCATCCTTTGCCTACAGATTTGCTGTGGAAAATACACTGCCATGGCCTTGAGGGTTCACTGCATTCAGACGCCCCTCTAGACTCCACGTTTTGATCCTAACGAAAATTTTTGAATGTGTTTTCAAGACACAGCTAGCAAAATAACTATCTGGTTCTAAAAGTCCTGAACTTTAAAAGGCTTCTCAAGTACCAACTCATGCTCCAAAGATAAATTTGAAAGGAGTGGAGTCAAAATGAATCATAAACATGTGGATTAAATTTCCCACAAGTACCCAACCTTTTGAAAACTGAGAGAAATATGCTTGGAGAGAAAAAAAAAAGGGGTCTTAATTCTACAAAACTCAAAATCATCTCTAAAAGAATGAGACATTTGCCAAATGCTTGAGTCAAGGGGGCAACGCGTCAAATTAATCTCCTTTGATCTGGCCTGTGGAGTTGGGATAATCCAAATGGCTATTCGCTGTGTTTTGCAGATCCTTGTGAATGCCTGCCATTACAAGGTACAACCTCGGGGTCCCCAATGATGTGTGAGTTACAGAGCTGTGAGCCCACCCTGGTCTGCTCATCAACCCAAGAGCCCCACTCACCCTGGGGGCAACTCCCCATGCTGTAAGGGTCAGATTGGGTCCAGATTTCCAAACTCAAGATCATTAGTGATGACATAAGAAGATGAAATAGCACTTGCAGGTTTTTAGATTTTAGGAAATGCTTGCCATACCGATACCATGGACAAAAAAAAAAAAAACATCCAGAAGCTTAGCGCCCACTTTCATCAGGGTTCCAGCCGTCTGAAAATCTCGGCTCTCCTTGCAACTAATTTTTTTCCTTTTTACAAAAAAGTGTTCCCTGTAGACCTTATTCTCCCCCACCTATACACGAACTACCTACATAACTTTATTTTTTCCTTACTAGCAAACTACTCATGAGAACTTTCCAGAGTCTGTCTCTATATTCTCTTCAAGCACTCACTGCCCAACCCCCTGAAATCGGGCCCCTGCCCCAATATCTGTCATTCTCTTTACCTCTTGGAAGCAGTGGACACATTGGACCACTGTCTACTCTATGAAGTCACACTGCTCACTCCAGCTTCCAAGGGTCTCTGTCATCTTGCCCCAACCCATGCCTCCTACCTTACGTACTACTCTTTCCCTACTGTAGTTTACTATCTGGATAAACTAGATGGCCTACTGCTTCCTTTCCATGCCAGGGAAGTTCCTATCCCAGTAGGCCTATCTTTAATTCCCATCAGCCCTGGGCACAAATCCTACCAATTCACCCCGACTGCCCTTACATGCCAAGAACCTTATGATCATTATCAGTTTGCACTCTCCCCCAACGAAGTGCTAACACCCAAATTCCAGCACAATGGCTTTGGTCTTTTCCCTCAGTTACAGTTCCTATCACATCATATATTAGTTATTTATAGCTTGTTTTACCTCCCTTATCATAGATAATGCTCCTGAGGACAAGAACATTGACCCTTGTATGTTTGTGTCCCACCAGGGGTCACGTGTTGGCGCTTTGCACACAGTGGTATCTGCTAAGAGAGTCAGTTCCTTCTGGGCATCAGTCTCCTCATCTATAAAATTGGCAAGTTTAGTGAAATATGCTTTAAAGTCACCACCAGCACACAAGTTCTAAGATCAATTCCAGCCATCCCTGTTACAACGGGGAACTGGACTACCGAGCGCAAATGCAGATTTGAAATGGTGTCACAAGGTAGGGAAAAAAAGCATTGAGATTTGAGGTCCACTAATAAATACTTCATAAGGGTTCCCCCTGTCCTTTCAAGCTGGCACAATAAAGCAGGCCTCCCTAAAATTAACTGTGCTGTTTTGTTGAATGAACAACACACCCCAAGCGGACAGCGCAAGATAAGAGGAGACGGATCCCATTCCCTGCAAAGCAATGTCTCTAAATAGCTTCAAATCGATTTCCTAAGAATTAACCTATAAAAGTTGTTTTTTAAAACTTCCAGATAGACCCAGTCTATTTTATAAACACTTTCTCAGATTTATGTCTGGCCTATAAAAACCAGGCTGGGCCTTTGGTGGAGGGCAGGGAGAATCATATTTGGCTCTGGTACCCCGGGAGCTACACTATAATGCTATTTGCTAAGCCAGTGCTGGAGGCTCTTCCTTCTAGGTAAAACTTCCTTATAAGGAGGTCTTTTTTTACACTTCAATAACTATCCCCACTTTGGAGAGCATCCAAGATGGATTGTCCATATACCTAGCTCTATAGCCAAGAGAGATATAGTGAGGTCCCAGTTTATTTAGACAAAGCTTTGATAACCAGAGTCAACTATTCTTTCTCAGCCCAAGGCTTATAGTGCAGCCAAAAGTCTGCAAGGAGCAAATGCACTTGTAAAACATCGAGTTTGTGAGCACTTGGGAAAGTTATCACCTGAAAAGTATGCAGGTAGCTCCTGCCTGAGTCATCTGAGTTTCTATAAGAATAAACTTGGGATCAAAGATGGGGTAGCAAGTATAAGGTCTGCTAATGAAGCCACGGTGAACACACTCAGGTATTGAGGGAAAATAAGCCTGTCCCCACTGGTCCCTGTGGGGATCAAGCCCAGAGGGCGTTTTACGGGTGGGAAGACAGAGGAAACGTAAGTGACATTGACAAATGTAATGTAACTGAACTCCCTTCATCTAGAGATTTTTTTCTTAAATTCTGGCCTGCCTTGCTCAGTTAGAAAGCTTTAATCAGTAACTGTGAGCCCTGGAAAGACTTGTTTTTGAAGTACCTAAGCAGAGAGGAGAACTTGAACCCCACAGTCAGAGGGAAATGGGGTCAAAACAGAAGCTCTTTGTCCAGATGCAAATCGCATGCTGAGCTCATGCAAGCTCACGCAGCAACCTTCTCCTCCTGCCCCTAACCCTGGAATCAGCAGGAGAAAATAAAATAGTCCAAAATTATACTAAAACACAAGACCTCAGTAGACCAGAAATTAGTAGAAAATACTGAAAGAGAGAAGACAAGGACTAAGTGTCCTTCCACTCCCCATATCCCCCTCCCCACCAACCCCCTCACTGTCTGGTTCAAGTGTTAAGACCATAGCTAAACCTGATTTTTCACCTGTTCTCACCCACCAGGAACAATCATGTCATGCTCACCTCCCTGCAGGTCATGGTCCCCTCCGCGTGCCCAAGCTAAAGTGATCCATTACCCGTGGGGCTATCCCCCACGTTTCGGTATCATCTCCAGTCCTATCCAATCTACCAACCCTCTCCATATTATCTCTGGAACTCCCAATTTTTAGTCAAAAGCTCTCCTGTGTCCTAGATTTCTTCTCTGAAAGCTCTTGCCTCTTCCTCACCCAGTTGAAACCTTGGTGCCACCTCAGATGATACTGATGTATTTAACCAACTCTCTCAAGTTGGTTTTTCTGTCCCTAAATCCACAGATAACAAGACCTAAAAAATAGAGTAGGAGTCTTCCTTTACCCCATTGCCACTTGCAAAGCATTTTTCCTGCTTCGAAAATCCAAACTTTATGTAAGGAAGCGTGTGGCAACTCTTCCGCCATCTTTGTCAAGATGGTTTCTTTTGGTTTCTGTTTTGCTAACTTTATGACTTGAGTGATTCTTTCATTCATTTTGCTTTTTTTTTTTAAGATTTTATTTATTTATTTGACAGAGAGAGACACAGCAAGAGAGAGAACACAAGCAGGGTGAGTGAGAGAGAGAGAGAGAGAAGCAGGCTTCCTGTGGAGTAGGGAGCCCGATGCGGGGCTCGATCCCAGGACCCTGGGATCATGACCTGAGCTGAAGGCAGACACTTAAAGACTGAGCCACCCAGGCACCCCTCATTCATTCATTTTTCAGTCTTTCATGTTTTTTCCCATTATATAAATCTGAATTTCACATGTTTTGGCAAATATTGCAATCATTATTATGTGACTCTAATTATTTCAGAATATCTCTTCTTTAACCACTTCTTGTAAATGTATTTATTTAGTTTCCAAAGAACAAGGGATTTATATTTTTACTTTTTAAAAACTGTGCACTGTGGTCAAGGAATATATTCTGTATGTTATCAATTATGTGGTGTATGTAGTCAGTAAACATAAAGGTTCTGTGTGCTTTAAAAAAAAAAAATGGGGAAGGTTTTGTCCAGGAATACGTATTTTGACATTAAGTCATCTTTGTTAATCATGACTTAAACATTAAGTCATCTTTGTTCATCATGTTTTTCATATCTAGTACAGCCTTCCAAATATTTTGTCTTCTTTTTCATTAGTGTCTGATAGAGATATTTAATATCTCTTACTATAATTGTGAATTTGTTAGTTTTTCTTTGTCCTTCTGTCAATTTTTTTCCTTATGCATTTGAGTCTAGATCATTAGACTAGGATTGCTGTATCTTACTTGTGAATTTTTTCACTTATCATTCAGTATAATCTTCTTTATCTGCATCAATACATTTTGCCTTACAATTAATATTGTCTAAGAATATCAGTAACCAAATTTCCTTTTGTTCAGTGTTTTCCTGGTACATGTTTTCTTTTCTCCTCTTAATTTTCAATCTTTTTTCTTCTCTCCTGACTTTTATTAAACGGATTAGTGTTTTTCATTCTCCTTTTCCCCTTTACTAGATTGAAAATTATACCTTATATTTCATTCTTTTAGATACTTAAAATGCATACTTGACATTTAAAAAAAATCCAATCAAAATCTCTATCCTTCTGGTGAAGAAACAATTCAGTTCTGATCTCCCTCCTCCCATGTGCCATCTTGTTCAGTATTTTGATTTCTCTTTATTTTTAACCCTCTCCTCCAAATTAATGTCTTGCTTATAAGTGAACGTTTACAGTTATAAAAATGTTCACCAGGGGCACCTGGGTGGCTCAGTCGGTTAGATGTCTGCCTTTGGCTCAGGTCACGATCTCAGGGTCCTGGGATCAAGCCCCACATCGGGCTCTCTGCTCCGCGGGAAGCCTGCTTCTCCCTCTCCCTCTGCTTGCTGCTCCGCCTCCTTGTGCTCTCTCTCTCTCTCTTTCTCTCATACAAATAAATAAAATTTAAAAAAATGTTCACCAATTTCTTTCTTTCCATTGTAACTCCAGTGCCTCTCCGATCTTCTGTGTTCAATTTTCTCCCTACTGATGAACATATTTTAGTGGTTACTTCAGGCAATGGTCCATGACGGTTCTTTTGAAAATGTTCTCATTTGGCCCTCAGTCTTGAATGATACTTTTAGCTGGGTATAGAATTCTATGATGGTAGTTCTTTCCATTAGCAGACTGCAGGTATAATTACATTATATTCTGACATATATCATTACTTACAAAAAGTCTGCTGTCAATCTCATACTTGTTCCTTTGAGATTACCCTTTCATTCTCTGACTATATTTAGAATTTTTTCCTTTGCAGTGTTTTTGTTTTACCCTGATGTGTCTACATATAAATTATTTTTTAATCTTGCTTGGGACTCCATATATTACTTTACTCTGAAGATTTATATTTTGTTTTGCTTTTCAAATCTTGGAAAGTCTCTGCCATTGTTTTTTTAAATACCACCTCTCCTCCACTGTCACTATTTTTTCCCTTCAGGATAGCTATTAAACATATGCCAGCCCTTCTCATTCCAAGTTTTAACTTCTTTTTTATATTTTAATCTCATCATATGTCTATGCCCCATTCTGTGTGGTTTCCTCAGATAGGTCTTCTAAATCTAACTGATCCCTTATGGTTTTTTTTTTTTTTTTAAGTTGCTATATTCTTCATTTCTTAAATGAAATCAGTTGTTTTTCAAATCTGACTGATTTGAAGAATGCCTTGTTTTTTTATGCTTCTCATTCCTTTCACTTTTAATAGTTTTAAACATTTTTCATTTTATAGTCTCTTTCAAATTTTCCTGTTTCCCAAATATTATAATATTTTGCCTCCCACTTTCCAAATAATATTTCAACTATTTTTAAAAAAATATTTGAGTGCTTACTAGGTGCCAGGCATTGCTCTTGGGACTTGGAATGCATCAGCGAACAGAACCAACAAAATTCCCTGTCTTCATGGGACTCACATTCTAGTGGAAGGACAGAGACAATATATAAGATAGGTGAAATACATAGTATGTCAGATGATGGTAAAGCTAGGGAGAAAATAAAGCAAGACCTAAGACAGGACTATTCCTTGCCTATTGGAGTAAAAATAATGATACCAGTGTGGCTAGAGGAAAGGGAGCCAGAGGGACAGTCGAAGGTGAGGTCAGAGGAAGGCCACAACTAGCATCAGAGTCTCTGGAAGGAATTTGGCCTTTATCTTAAGTGATACTGGAAGCCATCAGAGGGATTTGGTCAGAGGAGTGATATATCTGATCTATAATGTTAAAAGATAACTCTGGCTGCTTTGTTGTGGAGAGGCCAAAACTGGACAAGGTCAGAATCAGGGAGACCTATAGGAGCTACTGCAATAACCCAGTCAAGACAGGATCGTGGCTTGGACCAGGATAGTATCTATGGAGGGGGTAAGAAGGAGTCAGATTATGCATATATTTTAAAGATAGAGCCAAGAGGGATTTGCTGAAAAATCAGATGTGGGATGTGAGGAACACAGGGATGACTCTCTACCTCTCATCATTCAAAGATGACTCCAAAGGTTTTGGCCTGAGTTGTTGAAAGGACGGAATTATCATTTACAGACACAGGAAAGACTATAGGAGGACAAGGTTTGGGGGAAGACAGGGAGTTGGTTTTGGATGCACTGTATTCATTATCCATTGCTGCCTAACAAATTGCCCCCAAATGTAGCAGCTTGAACAACAAACCCTTATTATCTCTCAGTGTCTGAGGGTTGGGAATCAGAGCTTGGCTTACATGGTTGGCTCTGCCTCAGCATGGCTCATGAGATTGCAGTTAAGCTTTGGCCAGGGCTGGAGGCACAACTGAGGCTGGAGAATATGCTCTCAGGGTGACTCCATCACAAGCCTGGGAAGTTCATGCTGGCCATTGTTCATGAGCCTCAGTGCTTCACTACATGAGCTGCCTGAATGTCAAGACATGCAGCTGGCTTCCTCCAGAGCACGAGACCCAAGAGAGGGTAAAAGACAGCAAGAGGAACCCAAATGGAAGCCACGGTGTTTTTACAACCTAGTCTTAAAAGTGAAATAATGTCAGTCCTGCCATACTCCATCCATCACACTACTCAGCCCCTAGTGGGGCGTGGGAAGGACTGCTCAGGCTGCAAATGGTGGAAGCCCAGATCTTCGGGGCCATTTTGGGGGCTAGCTGCCACACACATGTCACTCAAAGTTCTTCTCGGATACCTTAGTGCAGCTGTCTTAAAGGTAATCTGGACTTGAGGACCATCCTCTTCACTGGACCAGTGAAGAGGAGAGAAAGGTCCAGGCTGATGACATAAATGTGGAAGGGAGTATTTAAATAATATTGTATGATATCACCTAGAGAGTGAGGATTTTTTTTAAAGCATATGCAGACTCTCCCTCACACTGTACTGTTCTTCATCTCCCCTGTGGTCACTACACCATGAATTGTGAAACCACCCCTATGAAGCAGTATTGGGTTTGCTTTTGCTGTAACCTTGGAGGTTCCATTCCTTCTAGAAGAGTTTTTCTGTTAATTTCTTGGCTTAGTCTTCTCACACCAAGTAATCTTCTATCACTTCTATATACATGGTTGTGCAAGCCTGGGGTTTGACCTCCAGGTGCAACGTCCTTGCTGCTTCCCTAGAGAGTAGCTGGAGAGGTTCCTCCAAAGGAGTAGACCCTGATGGCTCCGGGCTCTATGCAGGAAGATCCGCTCCAGCCCCCCTTCAGTGGGTCCTGCCCATCCCACCCGCGCCACATGGGCAATATGCCAGCCCTCAGCCCAGGGCCTGTATGTGGGGCTCACTGCACCTCACCGCTCCTACTTAATGTTCTGGCCTAGATTTTTCTCTTAATTTCTGTTACCTTATGACTTCCTCCTCTTTCTTTTAACTTGATTAGGGATTACCAAATATCTTTTATAATAATTTATCCAGAATTTCTATGCATTTGTGATGCCTTGTCCAAATCAGGTAGATCTACCAATTTGCTGGCAAACCTTCCATGCACGGCTTTTCTATTAAGAAAAAATAATAATGATAAGTCTAAAATTGTTTGTAAGAGGCTTGATAAAACTTTCTATTTCTATCTCTCTATTAAAATTGTACTAACCACCATTCTCCCCATATAATTCTCAGACACCACCATAAATACTTCCCACCCTAAAAAGTCCCATTTCAAAAATTATTTTCTCATAATCCCTTCCCTTTGTTAGTCTAGAATTAGTAGTGAATCTCTCCTCTGAAGTCATTTTAAAAAAGAAGAAAACTAAAAGCCTAGAAGAGATATTTCAGCCCTTCTATGGAGCAGACTCTGGTTCTTTTGCTTTTTCTATTCAAGTCACAAATGTGTTGAAATTTCTTTCATAAACTATACTAACCCAAAACTCTACCTTTTTTTACATAGCTATAAATGGTAAGAAACTTTCTTCTATCAAAGGTTTGAAGACAAAACACAACGAATAGCAGTTTAACCTTTTATTCAGCTGAGAAAACATTCTTTTTGTTTATCATTAGGGATAAATGAACTTTTATCTTCAAATCATGAAAAAAAAAAAACTATGGATCTATTTGGATAATTAGAATCTACTTAGATAACGAAATAAAATCTCAAAGCCCATTTACGAATGGCAGTAACCAAACATCAGGCCCGCTATATAATGACTATGAGCTTACCTCCCCATCTAGTCAATCATTACTTTTCAACAAACCATCTCATTTTAAACCAGTCTCCAAAAAGGAGGCTCTCCTCTACTTTGAGGCTGTTCCATGTCCTATCTGCAGAACTTTGGGGGTGTGCTGGCAAGCTCCTTTTGTGGCCCTAAAACAGCCAGCAGCAGACATGAAGGAGGGTCCCAGAGTCCAAGCTGTAACTTGAAGCCCTCCAGGCGGCAAAATACCAGAAGCAGAATGAAGCAGGGGTCCAGAGTCCCCACCACCACCACACATGTTCCTGACAAAAGCCCACCCACGATGGCCCCATGCTACTACTCCAGTGGACTCATTACCACAGTTGGCCCTAGACTGCACGCTGGCCTGTCTCCCCATTGAAGTTGGTCACTGCAGGAAGCCCAAGGTTCTCCAGGGCTTCTTCATCCCTCATCACACCTCCCCTCTGGACCTCCCTGAGCCCAACCCCATCTCTCACGCTTCCCCACCTTCCTATACTCACCCAATGCTAGCAAACTCCCTACATTCCAAACCTTCTGAACATTCCCATCCCCTTCTTGCTATAACTAAAACCTGGCTCACCCCCGAGGGCACAGCTTTCCCTGTGGGGCTCCAAAGTGTTGACTATGTTCTCCTTCATGCTGCTCATGCCATGGGACTTGAAGGTGGGCTTATGTCCTTCCTGGTCCCCCAGGCTCTTCCCAAGCCATTGTCCCACTCTCCTCCCCAACACCCTCAACTGCAAAGCTCATGCCTTCAGATTTTACCATTGGGCAGCCCCTCCATGCTTCAGTCATCCAGACTTACACCATCTAAGGGTGTGGTCCTTCCAAAACCCTGGTTTCTCATATCCTTGTTCTCCTTGCCTCCACTTATATTGTCCTCTGCCTTTTCCCAGCCACCCACTTTATGGCTATAGACCTGGTTATTACCTATAATTGCACCCACCCTCCACAGCGCTAAGTGGATTGACTCTCTCATGACTGTCACCCACTTCCCATAGACCTGATGACTCCCTCATGATTGCCACCTATTTCCCAGCTCATTCTTTCCAATTATCGCCCAACTCCAACAATCCTGTGACCCCACCAGGACCTCAGTCCATTCATCCAGTGAACTCTCTCTGTCCCTCACTCTATTCTTGTCATTTACTTCCCCTTTTACCTGGCTTAGATCTTAGAGTCCACCATTATAATCATGTACTTGCATATGACCTCAACTCCTTTTCTTCTTTTCTCTTTGCTAATTGCACTCTTCCCCCCCACCTTTTTTTTTTTCACTTTTCCCCTCTTACCTGTGCACCTGAACATGGCTGTAGAACAGCCCATCATGATGACCAGAGTCACCTTCAATTTATAGCCACCTATTTCAGATGGGTGCTTGGTGCTGCTCAGCCATTCACCATACTTCCCTAATCCAGTCATGCTCCTGTGTACCTAGGGAACCCTTTCACATCATCACCCCGTCTTCAAATCTTAAACATCTCCCTTCAGTTCTCTGCTATACCCTTGCTCCTAATCTGTCTAACAAAAGAAACAACCACCAAAAAAAAAAAAAGAATCCTTCTATACATTCTTACCACCCCCTCTGCCAAGCAACTTATGTCTGTACTTATTTAAACCTCCTTTCTTCACCTGTCTTCCTATTAATAATGAACAAATTATCTGTACTCCCCAATATAGCTAATCTTGATACTGGATCCCACAACTTCTCACCTATTCAAAGCAATAACTTCAACAATTCTGCCATCTCTCCCCATCATTAATTCTTCCCTCTCTACTGCTATTGTCTCCATCAGAATATAAAATGCTATATTACCTTCCATTTTTTAAAAAAAAGAATCTCTCCCTTGATCCTATATTCACCATCAGTTATAGCAATTTCTCCACTTCCCATAAAGATAAATTCTTAAAGGAACTGGAGACACTAAGTATGGTCAATCCCTCTCCCAGGCCCAGTTGAGCCCAGTCTAATCTGGCTTTCATTTCATTTACTCCCAACATGCCCATATGATAGTCCCGAGTGACCCCCACATTACCAAATCCCATGGCCAGTTCCCAGTGGCTGTCGTGCTGGCCACAGATCCCACCATCCCATCCCCAAACACTCTTCACTTAACTTCATGGAATCCACTTTCCCTGGTTTTCCTCCTGCTCTGGCGGCCATGCATGTTTCTCTCCTCTACTTATTCTGCTCTAAATGCTAGAGGACCCAAGGGTCCATCCTGGAACCTTTCCTCTTCTCCAGCTCTGTTTGTTCCCTAGCTGATTTAATCTCAAACCATGGCATTATATACCATCATATTTGACAACTTCCCGAACTCTAGATTCATATCTCTGAACACCTACTCCCCATCTCTACTTGGATACCCCAAATTATCTCAAACTCAACACATTTTAAATCAAACTCTTATTTCTATCTTAGTAATACCTCTTCTCCCCATTTCAACAAATGGAAAATCCATCCTTTCAGCTGCATGAGCCAAAAGTCTAAGCATCATCTTTCAGCCTCTTCTTGTTCTCACACCCCATATCCTATTATCTCCATAATCCCATTGGCTCTTCCTTGAAGACATGTCTTGAATCTGACCACTGCTTCTAACACTCCAGCTCTGGTTCAGGCTGTCATCAATTCTCTCCTGCAATGGCCCCCCTGCCTCCAACCTCACCCCCTCTGTCTATTTGCAACAGAACTGTTGGAAGGATTCTTCCAAGATGTGCACCCGGTAGGATACATTGCTACTCCAATCCCCCAGTGACTCTCCAGTTTACTTATAGGGAAAACCCCATAATTTCTTGGATCTCACATTTTGTTTCTCTGTCTCTCAGCTGGCTTCCATCACATGGGCTTACTGTTGTTCCTGGAAGATGAGGAACATTCTCCCATTCTGGTCTCTGCCTGGAAAGTGAATATTGGCATGGCTCACTGCCTCAGTTTCTTTAGGACCATAGTCAAATGTCACCTTATCATGTCTCACCTAACCATATAAAACACCAGCTCACCAACTACTTAACATTTGTTATGGGTTGAATTTTGTCTCCCAAAAATACATTAAGTCCTAACCCCCAGTGAATGTGACCTTATTTGGAAATAGGGTCTTAGCAGATGATCAAGTTAAGATGAGGTCACCGGGGTGGGCCCTAATCCAATAGACAATATGACTGATGTCCTTATAAAGAGGAGAACTTTGGATTCAGAGACACAGGGAGAGCACCATGTGGAGATTGGAGTTATGTTGCCACAAGCCACAGAACGAAGAGAAGCTAGGAGAAACACCTGGAACAGATCCTTCCCTACAGGGACCGTGGCACTGCCAACCACTTGATCTCGGACTTCTGACCCCCAGAATTATGAGAGGATAGATTTCTGTTGTTCAAGCCACTCAGTCTGTGGTACTTCATTACAGCAATCCCAAGAAAACTAATGCAATCTCCTCACATTCCTTTCTTTATCTAGACCACACAACCATCTGATTTGCATTGTATTGCATTTGTTTAATGACTGCCTTCATCAAGAATGATTTCCTTATAGAAGACAGGAAGAATTATATTCTCTGATATATATGTATATACATTCCCAGAGCCTCAAAAGTTGCCTACTGCCTAGACGTGCTCAATAAATATTTGTTGAATGAATAAATAAGGGAAGAAATAAATTCCTTAATCAAACTTCGACTGCCTCTACTGTGTGAGGAGCTGAGCGAGGCACTGTGACTTCACTGTGAATAAGACAAGGGAAATGTGTTTGGAGACAGGCACACAGTCTCTCTTGCACTTCATTCCACCCTAGCCTCAGTGTTTTTCTAAACTCCTTAGTAATTAACCTGAGGATTCTTCCCCCAAGCACTCATGCCTCAATTATCTTTGCTTCCAGATTAGACCAATCATTTCCTTATTGTAAGAAAGAGAATAAGACCCGAGAATACTCTTGTTTTTATTCTAAACTATGTCCCAGGGCATTTGTGAGCAAATTCATGTCAATGAACTTCCTTTTCATTTCTATTAAATCTTTAACTGACCATTCCCCAACCATGCTGCTAACCTCCCCACACATATTGTGTGTTTAAAGTGTTTTTCTCACTCCTTCTCCCCTTTTTATACAAGTGTAGCTTTGCCTGCAAATTCTCCAGCCACATCTTTGCCGGAGCACCAGCCCCTTAGTTTCTTAAATCCCTGCAAGATTATTGGATTAAGATTCAATGATGAGAATCTGTTAAAAAAAAATATACTCTGATATAAACTTGATGAAGAGAAAGAGAAATGTCACCAGTCTTTTTCCATAACTGTTTCTTCTCAACTGAACTGCAAATTTGCAACTTGGTTCCTACCCTCCAAAAACTCTGAAAAAATAAAATCCTAAACCTAAAAGGACTCAGAAAGTCTCAAATTTCAGGGGTCCCTGGCTGGCTCAGTCAGAAGAACATGTGACTCTTGATCTCGGGGCCATGAGTTTGAACCCCACACTGCGGGTAGAGATTACTTTAAAAAAAAAAAATTTCTAAGAAAAAAAAAGTCTCAAACTTCAAAGTCAAGACAGTGAATGTCAACTGCCATACCCCAGTTGTACCAGCAGTTCCTTGGTGAGTCATATGTTACCATTTATTTTTTTTCTTTCCTTGGCTGAGAAATCATCGAAGTGTCTCTAACAAGGAAACATCCCAGTACAGACTCTGAGAAAGGCATTCCCTAGAATCCAAATAAAACACGTTCCCTTCTCCAAGCAGCTTTCCCAGATTGTATCCAAGGTAAAGACCCCTCCCTCTGAAGTATACCAAAGCCACTGAATTTGAACACTTTGGACTCAATCACATCTGCTCTGGCCACCATTTTTCTCTATAGACAGTACTGCTCTTTCCTCATAATATAAAGCTTTGAAAGATGAAGTCATTATACTTTTAAATAATCTTCACAGTGCCTTTTACAGTATACAATAGACTCCCAAAAAGAGATATGGTAAGTGAGCACAAGAATAGAAAATGTAAGACTGAAGGAAACAGATCACCTGACCATGGGGCTCCCTGATGGGAGATATTCTCACAACTGCTCTACCACCTGCTCATTTCCCAGAATCCATTGCATTCTTGCTTGGTGCATTTCATCACAGAGGTTGAATTCCACCACCACAAATTCCGGAAGACTCTCCAATTGATCTCTTGTACTGTAATTTTGCAGCAAATGCTTAAGTTGCTTGAGTGTTATCACGAGCAGCCTCCAGTCACAAAGGGACACAGCTAAGTCTGTGAAGCAAGAACCACCATGGCTGAGCAATGAGAACATTCTGGGGTACCTGGACTCACCACGTGAAGGATTGTGTGGGTTTCTAGAAGGAGAGAGCCAGTCCCTGACCCTGGAGAGTAAATTTCCCTCTCTCTTCATACCATAAGCTATAATCCCCTTTTTCTGGCTGGTTCATGTTTCTTTCAGGAGAAAACGTAGCTACCAAACAAGGCAGTAAAAAATTGCACTAATAGCAGCATAATCTACAATAACCAAAAAGTGGAAGCAACTCAAATGTGCACCAACAGATCAACAAATAAGAAAACTGTGGTATATACATATAACAGAACAGTACTCCGCCTTAAAAAGGAAGGAAATCCTGACACCTACTCCAACATGGATGAACCTTGAGGACAGTAGGCTGAGTGAAAAGCAGCCAGTCACCAAAAGTCACAAAAGGAAAAACATTGCTTGATTCCATTCATATGAAGACTACTGTACCTAAAATAGTCACATTCACAGAAACAGAAAGTAGAGTGGTGGTTCCAAGGGCTGGAGCAGAGGGGAATGAGGAGTTCTTGTGTAATGGGGACAGTTTCAGTCTTGCAGGATGAAAAGAGCTCTGGAGGTGGATGGTGGTGATGGCTGTACAACAATGAGAATGTGCTTAATACCACTGAACTGTGCAACTAAAAAATTCTAAGTTAGGTTCAGAAAAAAAAAAACCTATCTGTTCTGATCAGGAAGCACAGGAAAGATACCATGAATCCATGAATGAGCTTACATTTTGGCATCTAAACTGAGCCTCCAAAGTCAACAGGAAGTCCACCAGGTGCAAGTGTTCAGAAGTATATTCCAGGGCGCCTGGGTGGCTCAGTTGGTTAAGCGACTGCCTTCGGCTCAGGCCATGATCCTGGAGTCCCAGGATCGAGTCCCGCATCGGGCTCCCTGCTCGGCAGGGAGTCTGCTTCTCCCTCAGACCCTCCCCCCTCTCATGCTCTTTCTCTCTCTCAAAAAAAAAAGAAGTATATTCCAAGACGAAGGGAAAGAGCAACAGAGAATGAAGCTTGCTTGGGGACCCATGGAAGTCTATACAGCTAGTGTGGATGGTCCACGTGAAGAGCTGATGGGAGAAAAGAATGGAAAAATGCACCAAAGCAAGAGTGTGGAAGACTTCTCACAGTAGAAGTTTGCACTTTCCTCTCTGAACTAGATTCCCCTCCAAACCTCCAAGGTGTCCAGGGGTTCCCGCATGAACTCTCACATCTGTTGAAGGAGTCATGCCTCCATTTAGCCTAAGAGAGAATATGAATGAGACCTAATGGATATGAATATCAATATGAATATGAATGAGACCTAATGCTGCTGCCTCTAGAAGCCACAAAAGAGCCCTTGGTTGGCCCCCTGATTTCTCTCCTGCCCAGCCCTGCTGCCCAGACTCTTTCAAATTATCCCGGGTGACCCCTCCCAAGAACTCCAAGATCTGGCAAAGACTAAATGTGGTCCTGGTTAGACAACCAAAAGGAAAGTATTAATAGTAGACCTCTTGGCAGAGAGCATGGTTATCCATGCCCCAGCCTATGGGTAGAAGAACAGCCTGTCCTCTGGAGAGAGCAGATAAAGGGTCCTTGTGGGGTGAAGGCCAGAGTTGTAGCACACCCAAATAGGCCAGGGCTTTAGCGCATATACTTTCGGGGATTCAAGTTCTCAAAGCCCAGTAGAAAACCCGGCATTCTCCCCACTTTGTTCCATCATCTTTCTTAGCACATTTACTGATATTGCATAAAATTGATAGTTATTCAGTAACATTTATCTCCCCTCTTCGTCTGTGATTTCCTTAAGGACAGGGGCTATTTTGTAATCTTTCTATTGGTGGTGCCTAGAAATGTGCTCAAAAAACTCAATAAATGGGGGCGCCTGGGTGGCTCAGTCGTTAAGTGTCTGCCTTCAGCTCAGGTCGTGATCCCAGGGTCCTGGGATCGAGCCCCACATCGGGCTCCCTGCTCTGCGGGAAGCCTGCTTCTCCCTCTCCCGCTCCCCCTGCTTGTGTTCCCTCTCTTGCTGTCAAATAAATAAATAAAATCTTTAAAAAAAAAACCCTCAATAAATGAATAAATGGATGGATGGTGGATGGATGGATGGATGGATGGATGGATGGATGGATGGATGAGTTCCCAATCTTGAAGGTAGCTTTCTCTTGCTGATACTACCCTCTCTGATAAAGATCTTACTTTACATAACAATGTAAATGTTGAAGTGGGAATACATGTGGACTTCCCAAGAGCTGATGCCCATGAGGTGAGGAACACCTGAGAATCCCACATTGCCTCACCTAGGTGGCGCGGTGGTGAAGAGGTTAGTTCTAGAATGTTCAGGAAGTTCTACAACTGAATTCAAAAGGCAGCTTCCCCTACATACAGTGTTTGGAATGCTCTGGGGATCTTTAGGATCTTCAACTATTATTGTTTCTTGAAGAGCCTCATAGTTTACATGTCAAATCTCAAAAGACACTGCTATTATGTCTTAGTTGTATTGGCTTTTCATTCTCACTTTTCTTCTTGCTTCCTCTTGAATGCAGTAGCTGAAATGGGAATAGTGTTCACCAAATAATAATGATGCTGCTGCTGTAGCTGATAATGATAGCGAGCATTTATTAAGCACTTACTATATGCCAGGATTTTACAGCGTTTCACATTTATGCCCCCTAAGAGGTAGCTGCTATTATTATCCCTACTTTATAGGTGAGAAAACAGGCACAGAAGAATTAAATAATTTGCCCAATATCATGTAGCTGGTAAGGAATGTATTTTTATCCAGTTTAGTATGGTTGAAAATTTTTCTAAGCTAGACTTCCTAAGCCAGATGGACAGTGTCCCTAGAGCTAGTAAGTCCTTTCCAACAATATCATGTCCATCTCCATATATAAGGTTGCATCACTAACCAACACAGCAAAGATTATTGATTAAAGATGGGCTGTGGAGTCATGTGTCCTGGGTTCAAGACCTGATTCTGTCATTGAGTAGCCTGTTAGTCTCTTAGGATTCCCATTACCTCATTTATAAAATGAAGATTTAAATAAAAATTCATTGTAATGATTGAATGTGACAATATACGGAAAATGCTTGGCATATAATAAAGAATGTCACTATAGACTCTGGCCAAGAGAAGCTCAAACAGGCAAGCTTCCAGGACCCAGGCAGGTTGATGAAGTCAAGACGCTGGTCAACAAAACACCTCAGTACTCCAGAGAGGTGGGCATCTTTATTTACTACGGTTCTAGTGATATAATTTATAACATCCAAAAATGGGAACAGATTGGATTATCTCTTCTACATCAGAAGGCAAAGTGCCCCATTGTGCCACACCATTCCAGGGGCACCATTCTCAGAATAGAGCGTGCCCCGTGATGTGATGAGCACCGGGTGTTACATGCAACTGATGAATTATTGAACACTGCATCTGAAACTAAGGACGTACTATATGTATTATATGTTGGCTAACTGAATTAAAAAAACTAAAATAAAAAAGAATAGAGCATGCCCTATAGTCGTCTACTCCTGCTGGACTCGTGCAATGTGGTGGGCACCAACAAACCTTTGCTCCCCTCCTTCTGTGGCCCATTTTTCTCCAAAGGCTGATTGCCTTGAGGAAATCAAGATGGACCGGAAACTAGGAATTGAGTCCCAGCTCTACAACTGACTAGCTGTCTAACCTTCACCAAGTTCTTTAACTTCCCTGAGCCTTGAGTAATTTATCTTTATAAGAGAGATGGTCACAACTGTCACTTACAGGTAATGGAAGGACTCAGTGAAATGACAATGTAATATGACCCATAAAAGCCTGGTAAGAGTATTAGTAGTTCCATACGAGTTTGTGTTGTTTGTTATTCTACTTTTCAGTGCAAGATCTGTTAGCCAGAAGGATTTTAACTAAATGATGCTAAACTCAGAACAGGTTTTGTAAATTATACATCCTGATCTTAGGAAAAGTTATCCTTATAAAACCCCATCTTTCCCTACCCTCTTAATTATAATTAAATTATAAATAAAATAAAATTATAAAATATATTAAAATTATAAATAATATATAAAATTATAAATAAATCTTAATTATAAATAAAATTACAAGATATATTAAATACAAATGTATTAAAACTATAATAATATATAATATATAGCATATAATATATAAAAATATAATATATAAATCATGTATAAAAGTATAATACATAAATCATATATAAAATTATAAATCTTAGTTATCAATAAAGCAATCCAGAGTGTTTCCTGCCATCAGGGTCCCCCACATATCAAACATATAGTCATATTCTCTTCCTATTAAGCAAAGAAGTGAGGTCCTTGGTAACCTTGCAAAACTTAAATCGCCTCCACTTCCATAAGATGAAATCAGAGAGGGAGACAGATCATAAGAGACTCTTAACTCTAGGGAAAACTGAGGGTTGCTGGAGGGGAGGGGGTAACAGGGGGATGGGCATGAAGGAGGGCACGTGATGGAATGAGCACTGGGTGTTATAAACAGCTGATGGATCACTAAACTCTACCTCTGAAACTAATAATATACTATATGCTAATTATTTTTAAATCAAAATAAAATAAAATAAAAATAAATCACCTCCACTGCCAGCATCCTCACTGCTTTCTGACTTCCCATTAACCCTGGCTCAGAAGTTGGGCTTGCAAATAAAGATGCCATTAAGCAGCTCTGCTTACCCACCGCTGCAGGAGCAAGTGTCTCCCATGAAAGAGGACACAGAGCACATGGTCTCTGCCACCTCCCAGTTCTCCCTCCATGTCTGCTTGATTCTTCAGATCCCTGGTCTTGCTGCTTCTCTATTGGTATCTCCAACTCCCTTCAAATGCAAAACACAGCTTCATCTTTTCTGGTTACAATCTTAGTTACACAACTAAAAGAGCACGTACAGGGCCAAACACATGCCTTTAAAGAACGTGACCAGAGTCCAAAGTCAACCCTTTTCCTCCCAAATCCTACCAAACTGCCCCTGCAGATGATACTCCCAGTTGATGTTCCTGGACTTGTGGGTTTCGATGTTCTCAGAGGTAGAAGTGTCCCTTGTCTCTTTCAGAATTGTATTTGAATTACTTTCTGGATGAATATAATATTTTACAAAGAACTCTTCCTTATGCACAGATTTAAAAATCCCACTGATGAGTTAAACCTGTCTAGTCATATATGAATACCCTATCTTAAACATTTAAAACATTCTTGATAATGGCTCAGTCAGTAGAGCCACTGACTCTTGATCTCAGGGTCATGAGTTTGAGCCCCACACTGGGTGTGGAGCCTACTTTAATTAATTAATTAAACAATCTTTTTTTTTAAGATTTTATTTATTTATTTGACAGAGAGAGACACAGCGAGAGAGGGAACACAAGCAGGGGGAGTGGGAGAGGGAAAAGCAGGCTTCCCACAGAACAGGGAGCCCAGTGCGGGGCTCAATCCCAGGACCCCAGGATCATGACCTGAGCTGAAGGCAGACGCTTAACAACTGAGCCACCCAGGCGCCCCTTAATTAAACAGTTTTAACAAAACTTTTAATTTTCCTAACGAAAAGAAGCCCTTAAAAAAGGAAAGTGTGGTGGTAGTGTTGTTGCTGTTAATGATGAATTTTCTCTGGCTTTGCTTCATAAGAATCTCGTATCTCTACTCTTCATCCATAAGTAAAGGAAAAGTAATACATGCTCATTAGGGGAATAGTGACATACCCAAAGACGTTGACTGAACTAGAATCTCTGTCACCAAAATAGAATCTAGATATGGGCTGTTACTGTCACTTCTTGGCTTCTGGTTTGTAATTTTAGCACTTATCAGGGTCCAGTATGCTCTTTGGCAAGGTCTTGGAATTGGGGTACACTGCCACCAAGTGGTGGTAAATGCCATGCTCACATTAAAAATAAACTTAATCTGTGCCTGTGATTAATGGGCCATCTCTTCAGCAAATACAGTATATGAACCAAGAATTGTCTACTTTTGAATAATAAAATATAAGTCTTGATCAAAATAGAAGATTATAAACATTTTTCAAGATAATATAAGGCAATTTCAGAAAGAAAGAAATATATGTGGTAATGACCATCATTTAATTCCACAGAATTATTGAGCATCTACTGGTTTTAAGGAAAGGTCCCAAAGACAAGCAAGACCATAGTCCCTGAACTTCAGTAATTACGTAGATAATATACACAAATAACTGATTCACTACTCAACAAACATTACCAAGCACCTATGATATAAGAGCTATAAGAAAAGTACTTACAAAATGCTGTGAGAACAGAGAAAGGTAAGATGGATGCAGGCTTTGAAATTCAAAGAAGGATTCCCTAAGAAGACAGAAATTTGGGCGTTTTTTTTTTTTTAAAGATTTCTTTTTTTATTTATTTGAGAGAGAGAGAGTGCACGAGCACGGGCCAGGAGGGGCAGCAGAGGGAGAGAGAGAAGCAGACTCCCCGCTGAGCAAGGAGCTTGATATGGGGCTCAATCCCAGAACCCAGAGATCATGATCTGAGCCGAAGACAGATGCTCAACCGACTGAGCCACCCAGGTGCCCCAAGAGGACAGAAATTTGTGCATGGCTTTGAGAAATGGGTAATCTTTTGAAAATTAAAAGTGGTGGGGAAGGGCACTGTAATATAAACAGAAGAACTGATACTACTGAGGCACAGCTGTAGAAAGTATTTTTGGAGAAGGTGAACCTGGACAGGTAAGCTGGAGCAGGCATGCGGAGGACCTTGAGTGCACATTAAGAAATATGATTGTCCGCCATATGCAATCAGGAAGACTGAAGCAGAGGGATGAAATGCTCATGGCCATGCACCAGCAAGAATCATCAGCTAATAGTTGGGCAGATAGAGGGGCTCATGAGAACATGAGAGAGGAGTGCATTCTAATTTTAGGACCCTAAACTTTTGCCGAGTCTTATTTTTCTGGGTGCTATGAGATGCATGGAGAGGTTAGAAGACCAGGAAGAGAGGAAGGGCCAGAGGGAGGGAAATAGGAGGGAAGTAAGATGAGCCCTTTCCCTGTCCCCAGCTGTCGGATGCCTGGTTAGCATCCAGTAGTCATTGATTCCACAAGGCCAGGTGGTAATTTGAGCTCAAACCTGCCTCAGGTTGGAGTCCTCAGAGTCGATTTCTGCAAGATACCAAAGCCTGAACACACAATAGCACAACTGAAACTGCTTCTTGAAATGGACTTTGAGACTGGCTTCAGTAATCAGCATTGCAAAAATGGCAGTGGATGTCGCATCATAGGGCTAACAGTTTAAAAAAAAAATGGAGGAAAGCATTGTTCTCGTTGACATTATCCATGACTCCATTTGCTTCCCAGCAGACGCCCACCATGGATGAAGGGGCCATGCTCTCCAAATGGAGACTGGATGCCCTACACAGTGAGGATGGAGCCTCTGCGGGGCAAGACACCGGACGGAATCTGGACGTTGGCTCCCTTGCCCCATGAGTCCCACATGCAGCAGTGCCTACAATCTGAGCCTTGGTCAACAGCCAGAAAAATCAATCTTGTTTCCTGGAAGTCCCCCCATGGGAGAGCTTGGGTGAGGTTGTTGAAGGTAACAGAAAAGTTTTGAAACTGGGAGATCCTCCTCTCATCTCCTGTTGTGCAATCTCACCATGGGGGAGACCTGCTAAAACCCAGCAGGACCATCCAGCCTGGGAAGCACCAAGCCTTTGTCTTGCACCATCTTCATCCAAGAGCCACATAGAACCCTTTGCTAAAGAAAACCAGGCTCTGTGAACTCATCTGAAGACATCCTGGTGGAGGAGGAAAGATGGGTGGTGCATGCCCCTTAGGGTGATCATGTGTAGGTCCCTGGACAGGCTTCTGGGGAGAGATGGCTGTTGGGAGTCAGACGAGCTGCCTGAGCCATTGTGAGTTCTCAGCCTCAGTTTCTCCATCTGTTAAATTGAAGGCATGGACGTGACAACTCATGGACTGGACAGGAAGGTGCCACAGGAGATACTGGTGAGCCCCTCAATAGAGGGCCGTGATGTTCACTAGGGTTCCATTACATTCAAGGGACGTCACTGTAGAGGTGGACTGGGGTGTGGTGGGCCATTCCTGCTGCCTTGCTGCCCTCCGAGTGGTAGACACTGAAGAAACCACGAGGCTGGAATGAGTTTTTGATACATGTAATGGACTTTTCCACAAAGTATATCTGCCCACACTGTGCGTGTAAGATGGGGGGAGGATGCATCCATGGGTTGTATCATTTACAGTAATATCCGATTCTACCGTTCTTGTCTGCTTCTGTACCTCAAGATCCCTGCAGGGGAAACCCCATGCCACACTGCCAAGTACTTCTGGGGGTCGCCAAGCGGTGTCTGCCATGTGATGTGTCCAAGTCATCAGCTAGCACCTGCTGGTTCATCTTCTTCCCCTCCCAGCAGGGGGTGGGGGGCTGCATGGGAGGACCCCATCTCCACACGGCACAAACAGGTGACAGGTGCTTTCCCCGGAGCCCACACTGGGCAGGAGCTGCCCCAAATTCCCTTGCAGAAGAGGGCAGAATGCCTCAAATGGCAGGTTAAACAGGACTATACATCCTTTGACCTCCTTCTAACCCTCCCCTTGAATGTGGGCTGGACAATGTGAATGTAATACCATTCTGGCTTGTGACAGGACCAGCAGCTTCTGCCGTGGTCTCTCGAGGCTCTGAGCTGCCATGTTACAGCATGACCACGCTGTTGGAGAGACCACACAAAGAAGCCCCAGAGAAAGAGGGGGGGCTCGGCTGAGCCAAACCATCCAGCCACCCCTGCCGACAGGCCAGGGATGTGAGTGAAGCCATCTTGGGCCAGGCGAGCAACAGATCAACATCTGCAGGCGGTCTAGTAGATGCATGCCACCCCCAGCCAAGCCCTGTCCAGCCTCAAGACCCACATAAACCCCGAGATCTAATAAAATGGCGGTTGTGTGAAACCACTGAGTTTTGGAATAGGCTTTGTCAGGTGGTGACGGATAAGCGAACCCACTTCTCTCCCTGCTGCGTTGCTCTGTTTCACACCAACAGCAAAGGGATGTTGTTTGTGTCCTGACTTATGACTTGATTTTCGGTAGCGAAGATTTATTTTATAACCACAACCGCCATTAGAAACCCACACCTTGCCCCCCACACCCCAACCACGTGGAGAGTGGGCCAAGCAATCCTGTTCTCAGAATCACCCCATTCCTCCAACAACCGAGAATCGAGGCCACAGAGTGTGCCCGACCCTTGCATTCCCTCAGGATCAATTTTCTTTCTCACCAGAGGCTCCTCAGACTCTCATGCAAAGGCTCGCAAGCGTTCAGCCTGCGTGGCAGGAGATCCCGCAGCTCAGAGGTAAAGCTGAAGCCTTGCTACATGTACTCTTCCTGTCCACTAGCAAAGGGCAATGTCATCACAATGCCCAAAGCTTTCTCTGGATCCAGGGAGGCTCCTGCCAGGTCTCTTGTAAGAAAAATGAGGCGCCTCCTAGGCCTCTTTCCTCCCAAGATGGGCCTGGATTTCAAGGACTTTAAAGGGTACGGCTAGCACAGTCCAGGCCGAGGGTTTTCAATAGGTTTTGGCACATCAGCTGAACACGTTGGAATATTGTCAACACAGATTCCGGAGCCGCTCAGGGCTGTGCTCGGGGGCGGTAACAGGTCAGATAAGATCTGTCTGGCATGCATTCTGCATGCAGAGAAGCATAAAGTCCTCTTGATTCAATTCCTGTCCATTTCAAGATAAATAGGGGATCTGGGTAAATAAGATTTTTTACAGTCACTTAGAGCTGGTGATGCAGAGATTGAGAACCGGGTATCAAGTTCACTCCGTTTGGGGGTCTGGGGGGCCTAATCACTTACTAGATGAGAACATGCTGGCCTTTCTTATAAGGGCCTTTTACAGTTTTTATGCTTGACTGTCAAGTCAGCGTGTGTGTGTTAACCGGGAGGCCCTCAATACAGCGTGACAAAGATGCACCTCACCTCTAGGATAATGGAGATCCAGGAGCAGACAGAATCTCATAGCTGGTGCTAGTAGCCTATGAATCATCCAGCAAGGTATCATTTTTATAGCACTTCTCGTTACCTGTTTCAACAGTGTGGCAAGGTTGCTACTATTTTCCTCCCTGACAGTTGAGAAAAACAGAAGCCCACAGAAATTATGACCGAAATAATACGTGGCAGAGATTTCAAATGTGGCTTTTCTGAAGCCAGATCTGTGCTCTTGAGGTTCACCTGACTCCCTGTAGTGAACACCTCTTGCTTTTGTCTACCCAGAAGTGGTGCCACCTTCTTCTTCTAGTGCACTTTGTTTTCCTCTGGGGGGGTCAGCCCTTCCCTTCATGATGCAGTCTTGATAAGAATGGCAGTCAAGATCCTCCTCCCCATCTTCCAATCTCCAGACAAGGATTCCCCTCATTGGACTCTGACTCCTGGATATTGAAAATGCTGGAGCAGATCTATGCCAACAATGGCTCTCTGTGCTTTCAGAAGCCTGGTGGTACCTTTCCTTCCACCTGAGCTACTCCATATTCAATCAACAAGTTATTTTTGTTTGTTTGTTTTAATCCGAAGCCTGGTACTGCTGCTTGCGACCCAAGAATTCAGCCGCGGGAACCCAGTCAAAAGTCCATTTCGGCATATGCTACTTTCATTTATAATTCCTTCAGTTCCAATGTGAAAGTCAGGTAATATGAAATATGATGTGTTTTTCGCTGATGATCATGTAATGGGATGTTAGATGGGCTATTTCCTGTTGTCTCAGAATTAACAGCCAGGACCCCAAACTGGAGTCAAAGAGGTAGAAAATACCATACATTCCAAAAAGAACCCAAAACAACCAGAAACCTCCCTCAGAGCTTGTTATGGGACAAACTGGCTGTATTTTTTAAAAAAATTTTTATTATGTTAATCACCATACATTACATCATTAGTTTTTGATGTAGTGTTCCATGATTCATTGTTTGTGCATAACACCCAGTGCTCCATGCAGAATGTGCCCTCTTTAATACCCATCACCAGGCTAACCCATCCCCCCACCCCCCCTCCCCTCTAGAACCCTCAGTTTGTTTTTCAGAGTCCATCGTCTCTCATGGTTCGTCTCCCCCTCCGATTCCCCCCCTTCATTCTTCCCCTCCTGCTATCTTCTTCTTTTTTTTTTTTTCTTAACATATATTGCATTATTTGTTTCAGAGGTACAGATCTGAGATTCAACAGTCTTGCACAATTCACAGAGCTTACCAGAGCACATACCCTCCCCAGTGTCTATCACCCAGTCACCCCATCTCTCCCACCCCACCCCCACTCCAGCAACCCTCAGTTTGTTTCCTGAGATTAAGAATTCCTCATATCAGTGAGGTCATATGATACATGTCTTTCTCTGATTGACTTATTTCACTCAGCATAACACCCTCCAGTTTCATCCACGTTGTTGCAAATGGCAAGATCTCATTCTTTTTGATGGCTGCATAATATTCCATTGTATATATATACCACATCTTCTTTATCCATTCATCTGTTGATGGACATCTTGGCTCTTTCCACAGTTTGGCTATTGTGGACATTGCTGCTATAGACATCGGGGTGCACATACCCCTTCAGATCCCTACATTTGTCTCTTTGGGGTAAATACCCAGTAGTGCAATTGCTGGATCGTATGGTACGCTCTATTTTCAACTTTTTGAGGAACCTCCATACTGTTTTCCAGAGTGGTTGCACCAGCTTGCATTCCCACCAACAGTGTAAACGGCTGTATTGACCTTGTCTTTGATTTTCTGTATTCTGATTGCTTTGTCATCTTGGGGCTTTGCTGGCCATGGAGGGACTCAGTTCCTCGTGACTGCAAACACAGTGCAACTGAGATTATCATTCAAATGCAAACCAACCAACCCAGAGGCCACACTCCCAACTGCTCCCTCTTATAGAGTCTCACACTGTGGGCCATGTCCACCTGCCCTAATCACCCCAGGGCCAGGTACCAGACAACTAGGGACAGCCCCTACGCCCCAGAGGCAGCTGAAACTATTCAAACTGGTCAATCCTGAGCCTGCTCACCCTGCCTTGCCTATTCATTCCCACAGAAACCACAAGAAAGGCTCCTGCCCACAGCTCCCTCCTCCCCCCTGGCTCCTGACTGACTCTGGGGCTCCCCATGTGGCCCTGTGTGCCATGTCCCCTGTTTGTAGGGAATCTGTGAGCATAATAAACTTCCTACTTCATGACAGTCATTTCTGGGTCTGCATGCCCCACCATGCCTGATGGTGGTGCCTTAAAACATTGGCCTTTCTCCCCAGAGACTCCCCACCCCTACCCGCTTTAAAAAAAAGAATGAGAAGAGAAAGGGGAGAGATGTGGGTGTAGGTGTCATCAGCCTCATGCTAAACAAGAAGGGGAGAGAATCCAGGACAATCTCCTACCGTGATGATGGGGGCCCACAGGAAGGGGATCCACCATTGCATTCTCCACCTGGGGATCCCCATTCTTAACAGACTTGTTAAGCTGCACATGTGTCTATCTGGACAGGATAAAAGAGACCCGGAGGCAAATGCAGGACAGGGAGCACAAAGCAGTCCTTGGCCCACTGCCGGGCATGGCCAGGACACACGTTTCCCATGGGTCGAGGGGACGCTATGGAATGCAGCTGGGCTTGGGCCATCTTTCCGGTACCCCACCAAGAAGGCTGCCTGCCAGGCAAGCGGACTTTAGTAATGGAGCTGACGAAGAATGGACATCAGTCCAGAGCCAGAATGCCTGTGTCAGAGAAATGGGCAGTAGGGGAGGCCCTACAGGGCATTCCAAAGGCTTCAAGCAACACCCCCAAGACAGCCAGCATTTGGACATCTGCCACGCCACACAGAGCTCATAATTGGCTGGTCAGTATCAACCAGAGAAGCAGCATCAGCAGCCTAGAGAAGACTGTAAATGGGCCCAGCAGAGGAAAATGAGGGGTGATGGGGAGACAGGGCTGGGAGGGGCTCAATGACAGGGGGCAGCAAGAAAGGAGCTTCTGGGAGCTTTCTATTTCTTGACCTGGTTTACACAGTGTGTTAGTGAAAACTCAATGAGCACGTTTAGTGTGTACACATTTCTTATGTATGTTTTTCTCCAATTAAAAATCTACTTAAAAAACAACATCAAAAACAAAAAAAAACAAAACATGGGACACCCAGAATATCCGCTCTGCCCAAAGACGAGTCCTCCATGACTCACTTCCTCACCCATATCCTGTTGACGACTCTCCTTGGTCTCTCTCGACTTCAACCTTAGTATCTCTAACACCGCCCTCAAAGGCAAAACATAGGCATTGTTTCCTCCAATCCATCTGGGTGGTTCCTTCTCCAGCTTTGGGGGTGTTGCTTCACATACCTGAGCTGCTGAGCCCTCACCTGAGACTCGGGGGGATCCACTGCTGGGAATTTACAGGGCTCACCTCCTTTGTTTCTCCTCTCATGATTCCTGTCCTCTGCTACCTGATTTCCAATGTCTGAAAACGATTGCTTTCTGTATTTTGCCTTGATTTTTCATTGTTTTTGTGGAAGGGTGAACCTGGTACTCATTACTCCATCATGGTCAAAGCCAAAGTCCCTGGATTTATGGCTAACCAAGTCATATCTAATTCAGCAGCATTTTTAAATGAATTGAAGTTATCAGATTCTCTGTAAAGCTTCTTAATAGGGTTTTCATAACATCAACAACCCTTCTTGCTCATATTTCATTGTTTTGCATGATAAGTACTGGTGACATAACCAAGTGTGAGAGAAAATGACTGACTCTCCGGTAGGAACGTAAGTGCTCAGGTGCACCTGGGCTCACCAATGTTCTGTTGCTGTTGTCACTATGACTTCCAGAGAGGATGAAGACTATTTGTACATCCCAGGAGCCTCCTGTTATAAAATCATTTTTGTGCATGTTCTGTGTGAATCACCTGAGGAACATCCACAAGATGTTGAGTTTTATATTCAAGAGAGCTGTCTGGGCTGTAGACATAGATTTAGGTAGTAGTCATACACATACAGGAGGCAGATGAAGCTGAGTATGGGGGCAATAGAGACAATGAAGAGGGTGGAGAATGAGGAAAAAGGAGACTAAAGGTAAAGTCCATGGAGCATGGACATTTAAGAGACAGGCCAAAAAAGAGATGCTGGAAGTAAAAGAATCACCACGAATGGCCCCTAAGTCTGAGTTACAGCAATTAAGACGGTGGGCAAACCATGAGGCAGTCAATGAAAGCGTTAACCAGCTTCCCTGATAAAACAAGCAAGTATTAGAAACACATCGACCCCACAACTTCCAGTGAACACAAAGGGCCCGGTAATGAAGGCAGGTGGCTTCCAACATCTGGACTAACATGTTGAGTGTTTGAACAAACACCCACTCTATGTTGGACAAAGACCATCTTCACTCTTCATTTTGGAAATGCATGAAGTGCTCACTCTAAGAATGTACAAAGAAAAATCCCTAAATATAGCAAAAATATCTATATTTTTATAGAGAACTTATCAGTTCTCTTCTATAATGAAAACTGATAAGTTAAAAGCATGCGTTATTTCAGGAAATAAGAAAAATTCAGGAAAACCTCTAGTATGTTCATCTCAGTGAGATTCAAGAGCACATTGCATGTATAAAACCAGAGGAGAAACAGAAAAAAAAATCTCAAATCAGGAAAAAATACTTGGCAATAAAAGATATAAACATCAAATTTAAAAACACAATGGAGTAATGAGCAACATATTGCATGCTGAGGAAAACTAAGCAGGGAATTAAAACCAGCTCAAGAAATCCTCCCAGGACTTAAGGAAAAGGACAAAGAGAAGTTCTAGTCAATGTACTCAGAAAAAAAAAAGTATAAATACTGGAAAGGAGAAACAAAAATTACCATAATTTGAAGATTCCATAATTATCTTCCCAGAAAATCTAAAAGCAATGGCTAAAAAATGATTCAACTAATAAGGAGATTCAATAAATTAGCTATTCACAAAATGGTTAAAAAAATAAAAAATTGAAAAAGTAACTTAAAACCTATGAATTAAATTAACAGTAAACATAAAAAATGTATCCCCATGAGGGTATGTGCTATGGTGAGCGCTGTGAATTGTGCAAGACTGTTGAATCACAGATCTGTACCTCTGAAACAAATAATGCAATATATGTTAAGAAAAAAAAAAAAGAAGATAGGAGGAGGGGAAGAATGAAGGGGGGGAAATCGGAGGGGGAAACGAATCATGAGAGACGATGGACTCTGAAAAACAAACTGAGGGTTCTAAGGGGAGGGGAGGGTGGGAGGATGGGTTAGCCTGGTGATGGGTATTAAAGAGGGCACGTTCTGCATGGAGCACTAGGTGTTATACACAAACAATGAATCATGGAACACTACATCAAAAACTAAAGATGTAATGTATGGTGATTAGCATAACAATAAAAAAGTAAAAAGAAAAAGAAAAAAATGTATCCCCATTACTTATCAAGTAAGTGCTTACTGAAACCATAGAGTATTTGTTACACAGCAAATTAGCAAAAAATTAAAAATTCATCAGTTTTTGTCAAAAATAGGGGGAAATCAGCCTTCTCACAGATTGGTGGTGGGAAGATATATCTACACAGACTGTAGGCAATCAGACAATATGTTTATGTGTTTTAGAATTTTTACATACCTTTTGATGCAGGAACCCCAACTTCCCAGGAATTTATCATAAGGAAATAATCATGATCATGTACAAATATATAGCTACAATGATGGTCATCATGGTATCACGGCCCTGGTAATAACAGCGAGTTACTGGAAACAACCTAAATTTCCAACAATAGAGCATTGATTCAGTAAGTTACAGTGTACCTATATGATGGAATAATGTTTACCCATTCAGCTATTATGGCAGAAAACATTAAGAAAAGAAAGAGCATATAATAAACTATGTAACAATGACTTCTAAGAGGCCATTGCTTACCTATCTCCTGAAATTGTATACACCAAAATGTTGAAGTCAAGATGGTGGAATGGTAGCTTAATTTGTTTAACTTCCATCTTGTGTCTTCTAAACATTCCAAAATTAGTATTAAGTAACTTTTGTTTTCATTTATGTTTTTTAAAAGCTATTTTAACACTTTTCCCTGAAGTCTCTCTCTCTCATAGTTGCATTTTTCCATTGGGATGGCAGGGGTGACAGGATTTTGAACACAGGATAAGGATCTAGCTCACCTCTAATTTGAAAGATTTTACACCTGTTTGAATTTACCTGTGAAGTCACGAAGAGATCAAAGGAGGCTCAAAGATGGGAACGTGAAAATATACCTCTGTGCAGATTTGAACTCACAGACTTAGGAGAAGCACAAAAAATACAACTAGCAATAAGATGTCATTAGGGTCGAAAATAAAACCTTTTAAAACCTTGCTGAATTTTTTTTCCTGTTTAAATGGGTTGAATAAGTAAGCTGCTAGATAAGTTCCCTGAGCAAGGGAAATTTCCTATACTTTCATAGTAGATGAAAACATCCACAGAGCTTGGCTGAATGTCAGTGTGGGAAAAACCCTCAGTTCTCTGCATTTTCTTGCGTTCCCTACCCACCCTGTCCCACCCTCACCCTCATTTCTTCTGGAAGCCACAGAAGCTAGATTATCTTATCTTGTACATGTAGCTGCTGGGTATAGGAGGAGGATGGCATTTAGAGCCGATTTGTTTGGTACAGCTAGTCTGAATTACACTGAACATCTAACAAGAGAAGCATGTGCTTAACTGAATGCCTTTCACTTTCCTCATTAGAATTGGCCCATATCTTGCTTAAGGACCTGGATTTTATTTATGCAATGCAGCCTCCGCCCTGTCTTGCATACCTGGGGCACGGCAGTGACCCCCATCAGTCAATGTGTCTTAGCAAGGACTGCAGGAGGACGAGGAGCATCATTTTAGAAAGCCACCAAAGGGCCACTTGGAAAAGATTTTACAATGCACAGAGCACATTCTCAGAGGACTACATCCTTTTACCTTTGCTTGTTTACTCTGGGTTTGCATGTCTATTAACAGGATGCTTCCCCTCAAAGACAGTTTATTTACCTTGGGAACAGAAGTTTAAGAGGACTCCAAATGAGCCATCAGAAGTCATTCAAGCAGTTGGTGCTGGAGGGAAAACCCACGTCTAGTTTGGGCTTCATGCCAGGAGCCCAGAATTTGGGGTCTAAAATCTATTACACTACAGTCTGATTCCACAAACAGATGGAATGTGGTAAAAACAAATCAACATGCCTCTGGGTCTTAGAGGTCGACAGGGGACCAAATAGTCTTCCCCTCATTAAATTTTTATCCCATAACAGGAGAGCATAACCTCAATTTGCTTTGTGTTTCCCATAATAAGACTTCTTGTGAAGAGTGAATTCAAATGGGCAGCGAACATCCCCATTTGACTTGTCATCGGCCGGGCTGTTTGTGTTCTGCCCTAAGTAGAGGAAAGGGACCTTTCCGAGCCAGGAGTCGGCCTGCTCCATTCCATCAGCGTCCAAGAGAGAGCTGAACAGACTCTCCAACACTTGGCTCTGCGAAAGGGCCATAATCAGGCCTGCTCCTCAGGAGCGCAGACAGACACAGCAGTAAGACCCCTGGATCCAAGAACGGCTCTTTTCCACCAACGTCAAACACGTTTCACAGCTGACCTGCCAAGAATGTGGATCTTGCTTCAAGATACACAGTCGGAGACAGCTATGCGGCAGCCAAAAGAGAGACTCTCCATTGAGCCTGCATTCTGGTATATCCCTGCAGATGGACAGTGTGTATACGGACTGGCAAGGAGCCCAGCCCTTGGCCTCAAGCTAAAAGTTCAGGATTACTTCAGAAGGAGATGAAAGAGATAAAGCAACTCTTCCAAATATGCGTTTGTTTTCCATGGGGATTTGTCAAGTGCAGTGGAGGGAGATTCTTGGGTCAATCCCTTTATGAGCCGTTGGACCAGGACAGGTCCCCGGGCAACCATATATCCACCATGAAGAGTGCAGAGACACCCAGACTAGGGTAATCTCCCTGGAGTTCCTCTGTTTAAGCTTCTTTCTGACTATCTGTATGGCCTCTAGATCTGCTCGGTCAGAAGGAAGTTTAGTGTGGCAGATGTCAAGAACACTCCACCAAGAGTAAAGAAATTGGGATCTTCTGGGCACTTGGAAAGTTTATTTGTCTTGCCTAAACTCAGTTTTCATAGCTTTAAAACAAGGGGCGAGGGGGAGAGTTCTGAACCACAGGTCCCCCACAGATGTGACAGCCGATAATTTTTCCTGCCTTGAAGTTCCAAGAGTAGGCATTCCCAGCAGAGTGCAAAATGTGTGCAAAATGGCACTAATCCTCAAGCTGGTGGGAAGCCCACTGGGGGTGGCATCCCTAGAACTGTCTGACAACGGTGAGCAGAAAATCATTTTGGTGGTAGGCGATGGGGGTAGGAAGCACAGTCTTGCTTCCCCTCCCCGGGCGCTACATTCTGTCTCCAGTCTCAGACTAAAATACCTGCCAAAAAGAGCTTCTAAGAGAAGCGAGGATATGCTTAGTCTTAAGTGTTACTGGTTCACCATCATGTAGACCAGCTCTAAGTAGCCAAGGATCTGCTCCTGGGCTCACACATTCTTTGCTCCAGTAAAGCCTCTAACTCACTGTTTCCAGATACATACCTGCTGATTCCCATTTCCAGGCTTTCACGCATGAGACTTCACAAATCTGGAGTGCCCTACCATTTCCTCCACCGATGAAACAACAGAAATAAGCATGCCTACTTCTGAAAAGAAAATGCACATCTGTGTTAGAAATCAGGGGGGAAGAAAAGGTACCAAATATACAAGAATAGAAAATGCGAGGCAAAACACTATCTAACAAATCTCAAAATCACAATGAAATGGATCATTTTCCTTTTTTGCATTACCCCACATTCTGACAACAGAAGATGTAGGAGACCGTTACAGACAAGTAATCAGAAAAAGTTTTGGAAAAGTTTCTTAAAAATGTATCTCCAGGGGTGCCTGGCTGGCTCAGTCAGTGGAGTGTGCAGCTCTTGATCTTGGGGTTGTGAGTTCAAGCCCCATGTTGCGTGTAGAGATTACTTATTTTTTTAAGATTTTATTTATTTATTTGTCAGAGAGAGTGAGCAACGGGCAGAGGGAGAAGCAGGCTTCCCACTGAGTAGGGAGCCCGATGCAGGACTTGATCTCAGGACCCTGGGATCATGACCTGAGCTGAAGGCAGCCACTTAACCAACTGAGCCACTCAGGCATCCCGGGTGTAGAGATCACTTAAATAAATAAACTTAAAAAAAATTTTTTTTATCTCCAAAAAGACTTTAGGCCCAGAGGGGTTTTTTGAAAGGATTCCTTAGAACTTTCCTGGAAAAAGGAAAAAAAGAATTGTCCAAACCCTTTAGAGAATGGAGGTAGGAATTACAAATTGCTTAGTGATTTAATTCCAAAGAATAGAGAAGAGAAAGGGAAAACAGAGACATTACAGTGGAGGAACTTGCAAACACATCTCCATCAAGTGATGATGGTTCGCATCCCCAGGGGCGTCAGGTACCCCAATTGGGGGAAATTCTGCAGGATACCCAGCCAGTACTCTTCCTAACTCTCAAGGCCATTAAAAACAAGAAATGAATGAGAAATTATCACAGAGCACAGAATTATCAGAGACTACAGGTTTCATGGGAGACCTGAAAACTCACTGCAATGTAGTACCATGAATTAGAAAGAGATCCTAAAATAGGGAACATTAATAGAAAAAGAGTGGAAATCCATATAACGACTCAAGTTTAGTTTTCTTTATTTTTTTTTTTAAGTAGGCTCCACACGCAGTGTGGAGCCCAACATGGGACTTGAACTCATGACCCTGAAATCAAGACCTGAACTGAGATCAAGAATTGGATGCTCAACTGATTGAACCACCCAGGTGCCCCAAGAGTAAGGTTTCTTAGTTGTTGTTTTTTTTTTAAGATTTTATTTATTTATTTGAGAGAGAGAATGAGAGACAGAGAGCACGAGAGGGAAGAGGGTCAGAGGGAGAAGCAGACCCCCCGCTGAGCAGGGAGCCCGATGTGGCACTCGATCCCGGGACTCCAGGATCATGACCCGAGCCGAAGGCAGTCACCCAACCAACTGAGCCACCCAGGCGCCCCAGGTTTCTTAGTTTTGACAAATTCACCACAGTAATGCAAGAAACTGGGTGAGAGGCATACAGGAACTCTCTGTATTTTTACAACTGCTATGCAACCTAAAATTGTTCCAAAATTAAAAGTATAAAGGAAAGGTTAAAGGGGGAAATGGTTATGATTATATCCATAGACACAGAGGAGATTTAGGTCAAGAACTTCTTCTACGGGCTGTGGCTTAGGTGCTCATGGGGATGGGAGGTGTGACTGCTTTATCGCACTTTGATCCATGACTTAAAGGTAGTGACTAAAGATGGAGTGCATGGCTCTGGTGAGGCTCGGGAGCATAAAAGCACCATTTGGGCTTCCCCTATTAAAGAATGAAAATGTAGGAACATCAGACCAAAATCAGTTCTGGTTCAGCAACCCAACACCTCATTTGTTCTAATAAGTGTTTTCTTTTTTCTTTTTCTTGCTCTGCCAATTTTCATCAAGGCCAATCCCAAATCACTTACGAAAAGTGTAGGATTTCTGGTATGCTCATATCAAAACTGACATCTTACGAGCCCCCAGGTGGACGACTGAGACACTCTTCTGCCCCTACCGACGCCGAATGCACCTCACCACGACTCCCTGGCTATCAGCACTAACCTGTTCGCTCCCACGCACCCACCTGCTAGCGGAAGCCTGCTTTAACACGATGCGCTTTTTCCTCTCCCGCTAGCCATGCGATCCCACTAATTACAGCCAACTCGTTTTTCATCATATTCTTCAGTCACTAAGAATATAGTTGTTTGATTTCTGCCTGAAACCCACATTCTGATTCAGCACATACATTCAACTGTCAGGGAAAATTGTGAAAGAACTTTGAAATAAGCAAACGAGTTTTGTGAGTGTCCTTTCAATCAAACACTAAGTACACCCGTCCTCTTCCTTGTCTCTACAAGGATCTGTGCCATGCATGGTCACTGAGCTATTTTACCCCTCTGTAAGTACAGCGAGTGATCCTTGACCATAGAAACACAAATGAATTTTGTCTGCTAAAGATGAACTTGAGGGGCGCCTGGGTGGCTCAGATGGTTAACTGTCCGACTCTTGATTTTGGCTCAGGTCCTAATCTCAGGGTGGTGGGATCGAGCCCTGCCTGGGGCTCTGTGCTCAGAGGGGAGTCTGCTTGAGTTTTTTTCCCTCTCTTTATCCCTCTCCCCTTCCCCGACTCGTGAGCACACACACTTTCTCTCTCTCTCTCTCAAAAAAAAAAAAAAGTTTCAGGGTCCAACAGATCTTAACATGGCTTTTTACTATTTTAGAAAATTCTCATAAATTTCATGTGATATCCCTTTTGGATTTAGGGCTTTCCCCCCAACTGTTTGGTCGGTTTTTGTTTTGTTTTGTTTTTAGGGAAAGATATACAGTTCTTCTTTAGAGGCTCCATCAGTGCCTAGGGGGCAATCCCTCACCCTGGGATGTGATCACCCCACCAGGCTCCCTGGTCTCTGCTCATCAGTAGGGCTCATGCTGCCCTGAAATTCCAAGTTGCAACCCAGAATTGCACCAGTAATAACAGGATGGAGAGCATGGACACTTTCCCATTTGGTGTTCCATTGACTCCAGACTCCACAAAGTGTCTGCCGGACACCCTAGGGACCTGGCCATCCTCTCCGGCCATTTCGCTTAAAATATGAGAGGCAGCATAGTATCATGCTTAAAATCACAGATTGTGTAGCATGGATTCAAATGCTGCCTTGCCATTTAATAGCCAAGGACACTCCCCTACCCTGTGACCTCTCACCTCTCTGAGCCTCAGTTCCCTCATCTGCAAAATGGGGCTAACGGTAGTACCAACCTCATAGAAGTTCTCGGGTGTTTAATTGAGTTAATACACATACCAGATACATAGCTAACTCTTTAATAAAAGATTAAACATTTTCATAGGAATTGCCATATGATACCATACCTCTAACCTACCCATTTGAGTTGATTTTCTCTTACTAGAGAGATAGGTCAGTGCAGCAAGGGGAAATCTTCCCATAAGTTGTCTCTCAGACAGAAACTGCTTCCTGGTTGAGTGAAAAATAAATAAATTGTGTAGCTAAGATGTCTCCTGACTGAGGCTTATGCTTTTCAGTCAATTGTTTTTAGCAGAGACTTACTGGTGAATTCTGTCGGCAAAGCTTATGTTGAAATGCAGCCCCGAAGTAATTCAGTCAGGTGTCCAGCGTCCACATCAACCTTGAAGGGGCCAATTACGCCTGATATTTTTTCTGGAATATTCTTCTTTTGTTTAATAACTGCAAATCTGGGGGTGCCTGGGTGGCTCAGTCAGTTAAGTGTGTGCCTTTGGCTCAGGTCATGACCTCAGGGTCCTGAGATCGAGCCCCACGTTGGGCTCCTTGCTCACTGGGGGGTGGGGGGGTCTGCTTCTCCCTCTCCCTCTGATCCTCCTCCCCACTTGTGCTCTCTCTCTCTCTGTGTCTGTCTCAAATAAATAAATAAATAAATAAATAAATAAATATTTTTTTAAAAAACTGCAAATCTTCGACTGTTCCCCTTGATTTTTTAATCAATACTACGTATTTCCAGCCAGCCTACCCCCAACTGCCCAAATCATCACTCTCTCATTTCAGGACCTCATGGGGCGCCCTGATGCCAGGCATGCCGTTGCTGAACTCCCTGCTGGCACTCTGGATCAGGGCCATTCCTAGACCAAGCCTGGCCCTCCACCAGCCCCTCCACATGCCTGTGATCCTCCCCTCCTCAGCCCACCCTCTCTAACCAACTTCTCTGCTCACCTCTGCCTCTAGGATGCTTGCGGTGCTGTCCTCGGGCCCCAGCCCATCCCCTTCCTCTCTACCAATCCTGTGTCTTCCATCTTTCAACCAAACCGGATACAGACAGCTCTCCCAGAAAGGACGGTGGGCCAGAGGTAGGCAGGAGAAACAGATGGTACAAACAATCATGTTGTTTATCTTCTCTACTCACAACACTTCTGACACCAAACGCGTGGGCGATTTCCCCACACCAACCCAGTCTCCCACTCTCCAGACACCAACTGCGTGCCCAACAAGTCAACTCATTTCTGAGACTAACCATCCAGAGTGAGCGTGGACCCCACGGGTCAAGGGCATGGTCCCGTAAAACTTTGGATGCTGGACCTACGTCCCGGGCCATCATCTGTACTTAACAACCGACTGGCTATAAAGTCAGCATTCCCTTGACCCCGTCCTCAAGTCTGATAATTTGCTAGAGCAGCTCACACAACTCAGGGAAACAGCCAGATGAAAAGGGTGAGGTGTGGAAGGGTCCCGAGGGCAGGAGCTTCTGTCTCATGCTGTTGGGGTGCAGCACGTGGATGCGTTCACCAACCACAAGCTCTCTGGAGCCTGGAGTTCAGGGATTTTTTTTAATGGAGGCTTCATCATGTAGGCAGGATTGGTTATTGACTCATTCAGCACTGCCTTTTCCCTCCAGGGATGATGAGGGTGGGGAGGAAGGTCGCAAGCTTCTAATCATGGCTTGGTCTTTCTGGTGACCAGGCCCTCTTCTGGAGGCATCCAGGAGCCCCCCAGGAGTCACCTCCTTAAAACAAAAGACACTCCCAGGACATTCCAAGGGGTTTAGGAGCTCTGTGTCAGGAACCAGGGTCAAAGACCAAATGTTAGAGCGAAAGATGCTCCCTAGTTACCCCATAGCTCTGGAAATTGCCAGGGTTTTAGGAGCCCTGTGTCCAGGGGGCAGAGACCAAATATATATTTCTTATTAAGTCACAGAGAATCAGCAACTGAGGCAGGTTTTCAGTGTAAGTGGAAAAAGAGCAAAGCAGCAAGATCCAGGCCACACAGTGAGGATCAACAGCCTGGGAGCTGGGGCTGAGAGGGAGACACCGGCCATTTCAGCGCTGACCCTGGAAGCACAGATCATATGGTCGTCATCGGTCCTTAAGGTGGGGAAACTCTGCTTTCTATGGAATGCATTCTGGTTGAGAACCGGGTGATGGATGGCAGGTCTGTGCATTGGGGTCGAGTCTACTTCAGAGGGGGCAGACCTCTGTCTTTACAATCCAATGAGATACCCCATCCCCCACTAAATGTTCCTTTTCTGTGTGCAGAAAGCACTTTGGTTACTCTGCTAGGAAATTTTATCGTACTGGGATCCACTGTGTTTATTCCTTCATCTGGCTAGGATTCTGTGAAGAAAGAGACTACATTTTTGCCTTTTTGGCCCCATCAATGAAAAATCCACTTAGCTGCGAGCGATAGAAAGGTGATCACAGCAGTTTGAGAAATAATTCTCCTCACGTAGTAGGAAGTCTGGAGGTAGGTGACCTGGGGGGGTTACTTAAATACACCCTTCGAGAGACCTGGGTTCTTTCTTTCTTTGTTTTTTTAATCCACCTTAGCATCTTGGCCTTTGTCCTCATGTTGTGACCTCAGGGTCACCAAATGGCTGTTGCACCTCCAACCATCATAACGGTGTTCCAGGCCAACTGTTTGTCTCCTAATCAGGAAAGCAAAAGATTTTCCAGAGGTCTCAGCAAGAAGGTATCCGGTTGTAGCTCATTAGCCAGAACTCGGGGTCAGGGCCATCCCCAGACCAACTGCTAGCCAAGGGGACCAAGATCGCGGGCCATTTTGAGACCCAGGATGAGGCTCCCTTGCCAGGACTTGGAATCAGTTTTGTCAAACAATAACTCCAAATTTTACTTCTGGGGACAGGAGCCCACCCGTTTTGAGGTCAAATTATCTCCACAGCTACGCATAGTGTGACAGCTAACACTGATTAAGCACTTACTGAATGTCAGACGTGGTTCTCAAGCTGTTGCATGAATTCCCATTCACCCTCACAAGGACTCTCTGCAGGTCAATACTATCATTAATCCTGTCTTACAGAGGAAAGAAATGGAGGTGCAGAGAAGAGAAAATTCCCAAGGGCGCACACATAACGGGCAACAGAACCAAGAACAGAACCCGGGCCAAGTGTCTGGAGAGGTGGTGTTTCTAGCTGCTTCGTCCCCCCAACTCTCTCCTAGGTGGCAGAGGGGTCCATAAAACTGGTTGAATGAATGAATGAATGACTGACTAATGAATCCTTTTCCCAGAAGAAGCTCTAAGCTGTGAGGGGCTTCCCATGCTGTTTGAAGTCACTGTTCTCCATCCATCTTCCTAACGGGGTCAGAGTGTTATTACACGAACAGGATTTATGTCAGTTCATTGTGCTTCAGGGGAGAACAAAAAAATCTTGACTTTTCTTGCTGGGTTTCCTGCACAACAGAAATGAAGCAAAAGGAGTCTGCGGGAGTCTGAGCTTTATCAGCAGACTGAAGTAAAACAACTGTACATACATGCGAGCCTCGGGCCAAAAAATGAACGAAATGCAAAGCACGTCCAGACCTCAGCTGAATCCTTGAACATTCTAGTAGCATGTCCCGGGCTTCGTTGAAAAAGGAGGGAAGAGGGGACCGCAGGGTCAGCAGAGATCAGAGAACTGAGTTTGTAGATACTGTCCAGGCACAGGGCGAACTCAAAAGCTATTGAGCAATCCTGCCAAACATCTCGATATTTTGTCTAGCCGGTGCGAACATCTCGACTGCGAAGCAGTGATTGAATTGTTCTGGTTTCATATCGAGATTTGGCCCTGTTGCAGATGCAGCACAGTCTTCCTGAGAACTCCCAGGAAACGCTCAGACGCTGCCTCTAAATGGAGACCCAGCACCAGTGGACATAGCCATCCTTCAGTTTAATACATATAAACAAACATGCAGTGAATTTCTTCTCCGGCAAGGGTTGCCAGGCTTAGCAAATGTAAACACATGATGCCCAGTTCAATTCCAATGTCAGATAAACGGAGAATGAATGTTTAGTGTAAGTATGTCCCCAAATGCTTTTTTTTTTTTTTTTTTGCAAAGGCAGCTGAGACGATCCAACCATCTCAATTCTACTTCGGGGTAAATGACTTTCTACACAAAGACAAAAGGATGAAGGCCGTTCGGGGATCGTGATGTTCAGCATGGCCTGGATCCTGCTGTGAGGTCGGTCAGGTCCTCTCTCCAGTTCAAAGATGCGGAAGGGACTTGGGCAGATGGTGGCACAGCCCCGACTTGCCACCGGGGTGTTCAGATTCTATGTCCGGGGCTGAACCCACTCCACCTCATTTCTGTTCACTCCCCTGCGGGACAGGTTACACCTCGAGTATGTGACCACAGCTGGTGGCTGGCATCTGTATGGGCAAATGGCCACATGCAAGAGGCATTTGCAACAGAGTAGTGAGAACAAAACGGCGGGTAAGTGGGACACATCTCATCTCAGCGGCTGGGCCAGGGAGGAGGTACCTGGCAGGCACTTTCCAAGGACCGCAGTGCGCCCGAGCGGGCTGTCAGAACCACACTGGCTCTGGGCACCTCTTCCCCTCCCAGATAATTTTAACTTCTTGCAATCCACCCAGAGGCAGGAAGACACTCGATTGTTTGCACCCCGCACGTTCCTCCTTGTTGGGAAAGGACGGTGCGCTGGAGAGCATTATTCACCCCAGGAAGCAGAATGCAGAATCCAGCGCTGGACCCATGTATGTATTAAATAGTCACAGACACCTGCATCGCCCTTCTCGGGGTTTCCGGGCACAAGTGCATCACCTGGCTCAGGGGAAGGGCCGCTGAGGTTGGCCGGTGGGGCGGGGCAATGCTCTCTGTCTGATAAGGAAGCGCAGAGAGCCCCGGAAGGAGGAGGCCCACCTTGGGGCCTGAGATTAACTCTGAGAGCCGAGCTGGGAGGAGCGAGCTATTCTGGGCGTCTGATAAGGATAGGATTTTCCATTTTCTCAGCATGAGCAGAAGCCAGGCCCCAGGTTTGAAAGTCCTCATACTTGCACACTGTTTCTCGCTCGATTCCATGGCATCAAGACCGAATTCTGTTACTCTCATTCAAAAGCCAGGTGGGGATCGGACAGTGTCTTGTCTCTGCCCGCCCTTTGTTGGGGGGAAGTGGAAACCGACCATCGCTGAGCACGCCCTGGGGGTCGGATGCCTGGTGGCACCCTACTGGTTCCTCATGACACCCGCCTAGAGGGCGCACGGGACGCCCTGAAGCAGGCTATCCACCACCCCCCACCACCACCACCCATCCACAGTCCAGATCCCTCCTGCAGGGGAGAGAAGACTCGGGCTTCTCCAGGCATTGGGGAAAAGCAGGATGGAGCATGTTATGTGTCCTGCCTGCATGGGAATCCCGGGGGGCCAGGAGGAGGTTGGTGGGGGGGACGTGAGAGGGACCCAGTAGCTTCAGAATGCACGAGTAGGTTAGTGGATGGCGGGCAGGATGCCTGCTTTTCCAGGTTAGTAAATCGAGGCCATGAAAGCAAACCACATTCTCCCAGCAAGGCTACACCCTACCGAGATCATTCTATTTCCATCCTTTCCCCACCTCCCTCTGGTTGAGTTTTGTGCACCCAGTTTATCCCTCCAGCCACAGTGGCCTTGTTTTCTGTTCCTGGAAAACGCCAAATGGGTTTGCTACCCAGGGACGGCTGGCCTTGCGGTCCCCTCAGCCTCAAACACCTGCCCCGGATAGTTCAGCATGGTTACCTCTAGTCCTCTGAGTCTCAGCACCATTGTGGCCTCTTCAGCGAGCCTTCCAGAAGCATCTATATTAAGGTACCGAAACACCCTCAGTCTCTGGATGAAAATCCATAGCGTGTTTCGCTATCTGAGGTTACTCTGGTAATTTATTTTATTGCATTGCTTATTTACTGTCTGTCCTCACCCCTCAACTAGAACTTAACTGGAGGGGGGCTGGTCTGTCTTGTCATCACTGTATCCCCGGTGCCTTGAACAGTGCATGGCACTCAGATGGTGCTCGATAAGTAACTGTTAACTCAATGCTGTTTAATGAATAACTGAATAGAAATATCCAGCATTCCCCCCCCAAAAAAAGGAGGGGAGGAAGGAAGGAAGGAGGGAAGGAAGAAGGGAGGGAAGGAAGGAGGGAGGGAAGGAAGGAAAAAAGGAGGGAGGGAAGGAAGGAAAAAAGGAGGAAGGGAAGGAAGGAAGGGAGGGAGGGAGGGAGGGAGGGAGGGAAGGAGGAAGGAAGGAAGGAAGGAAGGAAGGGCCGAAGGGAGGGAGGGAGGCAGGGGAGGGGGGGAGGGAAATTGATGTACTGGCCCCAAGTCTGTGAATTAGTACTTAAGTCCCTGAGATGATTCTACTCTGAGGCGGGCACTGAACCTCTGCTCAGAGGTGTGCAGGGCTACTTAAATACCCATCTCCTCAGGGGCAAGCACCATGGGCCACAGTCTTACCCACTTTGGCAGGAAGAAGTGAAGCTGGATCGTATTCCTCCCCAGCCCTGTGAAATCAGCCAAGCACCTAAGCACCCACGGTGACAGAGATGAGGAAGCGGATCGGCTAACTACCACTTTGGAAAGCGAAGAGCACCCTTTCACCATCAAAACATGACCCAGAGACAGGCAAGCGGTGATCGGGGCTCTCGGGAGAGACCTGCGTGGAGCACAGGGGGCAATCCGGGAGGCCGGGCCCAGGAGTAGAAGCGGCATCCAGGGAGGAAGGAGCCATCACAGCAGAGAACCACCCCCAGCATGGAGAGGGACAAGAAGGACACTGTCCCCTGTGACGTGGAGAGTCGACCACCGGCGCCCAAGCCCAGGTGGAAGGTCAGAGTGAGGAAGGCCGATGGCCAGGAGAAAACTGGGTCCCCCCGAGTACAGCGACTTGAACTTGGAGGCCCAAACCCAGATGTGCACTATGTCCCGTATCTGCCAGTGGATTCTTCCTCCCCTTCTCTCTCCAGTCCCGGCCAAATCCGCCCTGCTGCTCTGGGCTCGGGAGGGAGACACAGGCTGCGTGTGAGTTCAGTGCTCTTTTCTGGTTTAGGCGGAGTAGGAGCGGAGCAATTATTGAAGAGAAAGAGGTTCACGGTGACCAGGAATGCCATTTACACCGTGCAAATGCATCCTGCCCCAGACATCACTCTCGGCAGCTCTATCTGACCCAAATCTGGGTCCTGCTCCTTGGAGCTCGTCCCCTGATGCTGACCCCCAGGCCATCCACCACAGCCCCGTGAAAGCACTGTTAGCCCGTCAGGGCTATTCTTCTTGCAGGGATGATGTCTCTACTCCTACTACTAGCACTTCTCTTCCCAAAGCGATTTTTCTTCTGCATCAATCCTTTCTGCCTTCTCCTCTGTGTAGTAGCTTCTCGTTAATGTTGTAACAAATTACCACCGGGTCCAGTGGCTCAAAACGATCAGAATGGACTATCTTACAGCTGCAGAAGTCAGAAGTCCAAAATGGGTTTCCCAGGACCAAAATAAAAGCGTCAGCAGGGCCACGCCACCTCCAGGGGCTCTAAGGGAGAATCTGTGCCCTTGCCCTCTCCAGGTTCTAGAAGGTTCTGAAGTCTTCGGCTAAAGCCCCTTGCAGCAGTTATAACATCCCCAACCTCTGTTTCTGTTGTTGCATCTTTCCTGGCCCTCCTGCCTCCCTCTTCCTGCCTCTCACTCTTCTTCCATCCTTAAGGACCCTTGTGATTACATCGGGCATATCGGAGTACTCCGTAATAAATGGAGCTCAAAATCCTCAATCCCAGCTGCAAAATCTCTTTAGCCACAGGAAGTAACATATTCACACGTTCCTGAGACTAGGTGTTGCGTATCTTGAGGGAAGGTCATGACACTCCCTGCCACCCTTTAAACTTGGAGCATTGTTTTAATTTAAAAACAACAACAAGGGGCGCCTGGGTGGCTCAGTCGTTAAGCGTCTGCCTTCGGGTCAGGTCATGATCCCAGGGTCCTGGGATCGAGCCCCGCATCGGGCTCCCTGCTTGGCGGGAAGCCTGCTTCTCCCTCTCCCACTCCCCCTGCTTGTGTTCCGTCTCTCGCTGTGTCTCTCTCTGTCAAATAAATAAAATCTTTAAAAAATAAAAAAAAAATTAAAAAATAAAAAATAAAAACAACAACAACAACAACAACAAAACCCTGATTCTCCCAAATTTTGCTCTTTGCCCATCTCGGCGTCAGAAACCCCATTGCTCGGCTTAGAGGGCACCTCCTCTTTACGAGGGATTCAAGCAGCTGAAAATGCACAGCCAACAAGTCAGAATCACCCCAGACCTCCCTGTTGGTGTGCAAGAACCTTTTTTTAAGAGCTTAGAACACAGTAGTTAGATTTCAACATGTTAATCGCTGAGCCATTCAAATTCATCTTTTTAGGGAGTGGCTTCTGGGGATTATCCCATCCCAGAAATAACCATGTATTATTTCTTTATCCATTTCCAGGAAGTGAGATTTCCTCATCTCCACCTTGCTCTCTATGGTCAAAACAGCTCTCAAGGTCAAGACGCTTCACCCCAGCTCTCCTACTTTCTTCTCTCGCTGCAATGGAATTGGAAAATCACCACCACCTCCTCATGCATCAGCATTTTTCTGACATGTAAAAGTGATGCCTAGAATCACAGCATTTAGGGCTCGAAGCCACCGTATGGATCCTATAGTTAATCGGTTTCACGTCCCAGAGGAGCAAATGGTAACCCAGGAAGAGAGAGGGTCTTCCCCAAAACCAAGCTACTAAGTGAGTCATCTGCTTTTAGAATCCTCTCCTCCAGGACAAAGCATCCAAATTCTGTTCCCTTTTTTTTTTTTTTTTTTTTTTTGCCCACCATTCTCGCCTTCATCCCTTTCGTTATTATCTTTTTTCTAAGTTTCCTTGACCTGCTTGCAAAGGCCAAGTCTTCCACACGGGCTAACTGCCCCGGCGGACGCCTGGCCCTCGGAGAACCGCCCTGTGCACAGCTGTGGAAATTCCTCCATCCCGGACCACATTCCTTGGCAAGTGTGCGAGGCGGGGAAGCTGGAAGGTGAACGTCTCTTTCCCTCTCCTAACAAGCAGACACAGTCTAAGAGTGACTTGGGGGGCATCTGAGTGGCTCAGTTGGTTGAGCGTCTGCCTTTGGCTCAGGTCATGATCCCGGGGTCCTGGGATCGAGTCCCGCATCAGGCTCCCTGCTGAGCAAGAAGCCTGCTTCTCCCTCTGCTTCTGTCCCTCTCTCTCTGTCTCTCATGAATAAATAAACAAAATCTTAAAAAAAAAAAAAAAAAGAGTGACTTGGGAGGCCTTTATCTCGTGCTGCCTCCTTCACATCCACAGAGGGCCGTGTCCCTCAGAAGGACAGGTGTTTGCACCACCTGAGCCCTCTGAACCAGTCCCTGCGGCCGGAGGAAAGCGATTGGCCAACTGGTAAGTGAGGGGGCGGGGCTTCCTCGACTTGCTAACCCCAAGCGGGGCTCAGCCCCGGAGCTCCGAACAAAGAAAGGCAGGGTTTCCCAAAGGAACTTCCAGCTGCCCATCGGCAGGGAGAGGAAGAGAAATGGATGCCAAATGCATTGAACATCCACAGCAACCAGCCAACCCCACCTGCCTCCCAGTTACCACTGTACCCCCAGGTCCTAAATTGGCTGCGCAAGTTCCTGGCCAGATTACTAGTCTATGCACACATCTATTGTATCTTCAGGAGTATAAATTTTTTTTTAAAGCACAGAACTGATTTTGATCAAAACTTTTATCTTTTATTTTAAAAGCATAAATAACAGTTTTTAACAGCACTATAAAATCAAAACATTTTAAAGTGTATTGCACCTCAAACCTTTTAAATATCTGTACCTCAATTCAGTATTTACACACTTTTGTTGCCAGACAAAACTCCAGTGACTTTTTATTTCTGTCCTAATACTCCAAATCCAGGAGAGAAACACATCTACAAATTAGTTATGGAAAATTAAAACAAAACAAAACAAAACTATATGAACCTGGAAAACTTAAAACCCTCAAACTTGATAAAATTCACATTTTCGTTTGCACTGAAACTCGTGTTACAAAAACTACTTTGAATGGCCCTATCCATACAGACCCACAGTGGTGCACAGTCTTCAAAGACCTTTTCCCAGATTTTAATCCTAAATTCACTAGAGCAAAAGAGAAGGGCAGTCTCAGGTCCGAATGGCTTTTTGCAGCATTCAGAAATGCTTCTTTCTCCTTTGAGGCATTAACAAAGTTGGTTTTGATTTAGAATTGCTTTTCCGGGGCAGGGAGAGCGAGGGCAGTTTTGGCTGAATTCCTCCACAAGAGGGATGGGTCCAAATATATCTGGACAATTTGTTCGGATGAAATAATTTTCAGACTGCCTGTGTGTCTGGGGGGCGGGGAGAAACGAAAATGTGAATTTTATCAAGTTTGAGGGTTTTAAGTTTTCCAGGTTCATATAGTTTTGTTTTGTTTTAATTTTCCATAACTAATTTGTAGATGTGTTTCTCTCCTGGATTTGGAGTATTAGAACAGAAATAAAAAGTCACTGGAGTTTTGTCTGGCAACAAAAGTGTGTAAATATTGAATTGAGGTACAGATATTTAAAAGGTTTGAGGTGCAATACACTTTAAAATGTTTTGATTTTATAGTGCTGTTAAAAACTGTTATTTATGCTTTTAAAATAAAAGATAAAAGTTTTGATTTTTTAGAAATAATTAGAATGTTAGGGCTAAAAGGACTCTGTGAATAGGCTCACCTTTTCATATTGCAGACGAGAAACCCAAAATGAAGGGAGGTCTCCCCAACACTGGCCCAAAGCGCTCGCCATCCTAATATATGTGTTTCCTCCTCTGGGAGGCATCTTCTCTGGGAAATACCATGGAAGGAAGTTAATCCTCACTCCGGGGGTTAACCTGAGCTAAAAGCTTGACATAGTTTTTCTCTAATACACTGGGAACACCTTCTACCAGTGACTTTATAGAAACACAAAGGATTCATCAGGCAGGACGTCTAAACTCTGGTCCCCAGTGGAATCTCAGACATTCCAGATGGAGATTTTCTAACATGAAATGGTCCTCCAACAGTTCCATTGTTCCCCTCCACAAGCACTGGGTCCCTGGGCTTTTGGTGACCGCATATTGTTGCCATACCAGTCATGATGGAAAGTCATCGATGGTCCCAGGATCCACTGCGAGAACACTCTCATCCCTGCGATGTCCTCAGGGCTCACAAGCTCCGAGACATGGAAGCGGGCCTCGAGCAGATGGCTGGGACCCAGCGACCGGCAGATGGTTTGATCAGGGAGGTCAGGGAGGAAGGGCACTCAAGGGCAAGACTTCTGGACATGTGAGGGCTCACTCTGTGCTGGGAAGGAAGCCAAAGAGGCAGGATATGTATCCTGCTGGGAGTGGAAGGAGGGTCAGGGCCGTGACTTTGTCTGCGTGCCCAGCCAAGGTGTGGGGCTGGGTGGGGAGGCGAGCAGGATTGCCCCTGGAGCCCAGGGACGTGTCATCGGGGTGAGGGAGTGGGAGGCAATCTTCAGGACCTAGACCAACTGAGGCAGACAGAAGCAGGGATTACAGGAAGCAGAACCTGAGAGATGAATTTCCCATCCGTTTTGTGACTCCCCACATCCTTTACCACATCTCCCTGTTATGGATGAATTGTGCCCCCCCCAAAAAAAGATATTTTGAAGTCTTAACCCCCAGGACCACTGAAGGTGACCTTATCTAGAAATCGGGTTGTAGCAAGGGTAACTGGTGAAGGTGAGGTCGGTCTGGAGTAGGGTGGGCCCTTAATCCAGGATGACTGGGGTCCGTATAAGAAGAGGGGAGTGTGGACATGGACTCACACAGAGAACAACATAGGAAGACACAGACACAGAGGGAAGACAGCCGTGTGAAGACACGGGCAGAGCTTGGAGTGACACTGCCCCATGTCAAGGCAAGCCTGGGGCCACCAAAAGCTGAAAGAGACAAGGAAGATCCTTTGCTTGAGGCTTCAGAGGGAGCACGGCCCTGCTGATGCCCTGAATTTGGACCCCTGGCCTCCAGAGCTGTGACACAATATATTTCTGTCATTTCGAGGCACCGGTCTATTGTAGTCTGTTAGGGAAGCCCTGAGAAATGAACGCATGCAACTTCTATGATTTTCCATCTCCGCCAATTAAAGGAGAGATAAACAGAAGCAAGATATTTGCAACCGGTTTTTAACTAATGAGCCAGAATCTACCCAGACATCGGCTGTCCCCAAAGGGCTCTGCCCTCCACCAACTCTGACGCTGGACCACTTGGGTGGGGAGAGAGGACAGAGTGCTCAGTATCAATTTCCCTAAAGAGGTCTCTCTCCCTAAAATCTTTTCTCTCCTCTGCTCTCTTAATCCTTTTATATTCTCAAAGTCATTGAAAGATTTTAAATGTTGCAGAACAAGTTCTCAAAAATTCCTGATGAATATCTGCATATGGCAATTTGTCACCTCTGTTTGAAAGTTCATATCTGTTCTATCTTGGTGCTTAAACAAGACTTTATTTTAACAAATGTATGATTTAAAAACAACCGAGGCTCGCAAATATGATCAAGGAATGAGAATCTATTAAGACAACAACAACCACCACCAAAGAGATTTGAGAAAGAACCAAACATGATTTCTAGAAGTAAATGTATAATAATTGGAATTTAAAACATGATGGACATGTCATGGGGTAAGGCTTGAAGGTCACAGGAAGGGATCTGAAAATAATTCTGTAGGTTAAAAGAGACGGTGCTTCATTTCCCTCCTGTGTAATGGTCTGGAGTGAGCACTCCAGGTTGGCAGGCAGTTCTGCCCCTGGGGGTCATTAAAGGACACAGGTTCCTTCCATCTTGTTGCTCAGCCCACCCCCTGGCCATTACCCTCATCTGGCCACAGGCACAGGTGACAGGACAGTTTTCTTCCCCCTCGATTCTTTTTGGACCATTACTTTTTTAAAATACAAAAAAAAAAAAAAAGAAGAAGGAGAAGAAGGAGAGGGAGGAGGGGGAGTTGGAGGAGGAGGAAGGAGGAGGGAGAAGGAGGAGGGAGGAGAAGAAGGAAGAGGAAGGAGGAGGAGGAAGAAGGAAAAAGGAGGAGGAGAAGGAAGAAGGAAAAAGAAGAAGGAGGAAGGAAGAGGAGGAAGAAGGAGAAGGAAGGATGAGGAAGGAGGAAGAAGGAGAAGGAAGAAGGAAGAGAAGGAAGAAGGAAGAAAGAGGAAGGAGGAAGGAAGAGGAGGGAGAAGGAAGAA